>NC_061820.1:20979123-20989123 GCF_019202785.1 Penaeus chinensis | reverse complement strand
TTATTGTTATTATTATTATTAGTAGTAGTAGTATTGTAAATAGTATTATCTTATCATCATTATTGTCATTATTATTGTTACTGTTATTATTAATGTCATTACTAATATTATCATTTTAATTGTTACTATTATTATCAATACTGCTAGTAGTATTACTGTTAACAGTAATTATTATTGTTATTATTATTGTTATTATTGCTATTGTTATTATTGCTATAAATATTATTACTACTATTATTATTATTACTATTATTATTATGATCATCGCTATTACCATTATTATTATCACTATTATTACTATTAACGTTATTATTATTATTACTATTATTATCATTATTATCATTATTATTATTATCATGATTATTATTATTATTATTATTATTATAATTATTATTATTATTATTATTATTATTATTATCACTATTATTACGTTATCATTATTATTGTAGTTGTTATTTTTATTTTCATCATTATAATTATCATTATTATCTTTATAATTATTATTCTTATCATTATTATTATTGTTATAATAATTATTATTCTTATCATGATAATCATCATTAGTAATAGCATTAGTGTTATTATCAATATCATTGTTATTTTCATTATCATCATTACTATTCTTATTTCAGACATTACTATTATCACTATTATAATGACAATAACAGTAATGATAATAATAGTTATAATGATAATAATAATAATAATAATAATAATAGTAATAATATAATAATAATTATTATCATTTTTATTATTGTCATTATTATTATTATTATTATTATTATTATTATCATTATTATTATTATTATTATTATTATTATTATTATTATTATCATTATTATTATTATTATCAGCATCATCATCATCATTGAAGATGGAATCCTGGTGGATTTCGAAACTGTCGTTTTATTTTCAATAAATCTAGTTTTTGCATTGTGGGTTTTTCTACCATGGTATCTACACGGAAGATTGTTTTACCTATCATTATTATTATCATTATTATTATTATTATCATCATTATCTTTATTATCATTATTATTATTATCATTGATTGATTATTATCGTTATTATTGTTATTATTATTATCGTTATTATTATCATCACTATTTTCTTATTATTATCATTAATAGTATTAGTAGTAGTCATCATCATCATCATCATCATCATCATCATCATCATCATCATCATCATCATCATCATCATTATTATTGTCATTATTATGTTTTGTATTTTCTACTACTATTATTATGATTATTATTATTATTATTGTTATTATTACTATTATTGTTATTAATCTCATTATTATTATTATTGTTATTATTACTATTATTGTTATTAATCTCATTATTATTATCATTATCATAATTTGTATTATTACTATCACTTTCATTATCATTAATAAAGTTAATAAAGTTTAGTTTTGACTCCATTTATTCCAATGGATATTCTTGGTGTGACATAGTGTCTGTTTTGCGTCTAAACTATCCCCTGTGTGCAAGGAATGGCCGGGGTTACCATCCACTGGCGGCGAGGGATTCGAACGCAGGCCAGCAAGATTGCGAGACGAGAACGCTACCGCTGCACCACACAGCACACGTTATTGCTGTCATTATTACCATTATCATTATTTTTCTATTACTGTTATCATTGTTATTATCATAATAATAATAATGACCATTGTTATTATTATTATTATTATTATTATTATTATTATTATTATTATTATTATTAATATTATTATTTTCGTGAATATCATAATTAATGTTATTATTATTATCATAATATTTTTTTTTATTGCTATCATTATAATTATTATTATCACAATTAATATCATTATCATCATTATCAGTATTATTGTTGTTGTCGCTTTATCATTAGTAGTAACACCATTAGCATTAATATTATCATCTCATTATCATTATTGTTTTTATTATAATCATTATCATTACTATCCTTATTATTCTTATTATTGATTTACTTTTATTATTATCGGCATTATTCGTATTATTATCATAATTATTATTATTCTCTTATTATCAGTATTGTTATAACTATTATCATAATTTTTGTTATTATCATCATCATTATCAATATCAGTATCGACATTATTATAATGATCATTATTATTGTATTATTACTTATCATTATTATGATAATTATTGTTTTTTATCATAATAATGATTATTATTATTATCATCGTTATTATTATTGTTATTATTATCATTGTTATCATTATTATTGTTATTACTATTATTAATATTAACACTGTTATTATTACCATCATTATGATTATTGTTGCTTTATCATTTTTATAATCATTACTTTTTTAATTCATTCTTTTTTATAAACTGCAGAGCAACTGTGCACAACAGTTTTGTTTAAATTGTTCGCACATTCTTGAGTATCATTATTTATGCAGATATCGACTATTCTCAGGATATGAGAGACTATTGATGAAGACTCAAGCAGAACTAACAAGTTTATTTAGTAAGAAATTTCTAGCATTGTCGTACACTGATATTTGGAGATCAGAAGACTAGACAGAATCCGGATCAGACCACGAACAAACCCTCAATACCTCATGATCTTCAGCTGCATGTGATGGGTATACTCTTCATATTACCGTAGTTTTTCCTATCTAAACTTGTAGATGCAGACATAAAGGAGTGTAAAAATGTTTATGGATTGAAGCCAAGAGTTCTGTTGTTTCCACAACCATGGGTTGACTGTACATTGCAAAGCAATACATTTGGAGAAATACGATAAACTAAAAGCGTCTGAGAAATGTCTGCAAGGGGGCGAACATTGCCTCGGAAGAGGTTCCTATACCAAGTCATGAACAGTGGTTCTTATCCTTCACGGTGCTGACACACTAAAATCAGGCCCTCGTCTTATCCTACATCCCAATTTCTCCAATATACTGATAAAAATGTTTAATGCATGTCTTGTTACTATGTTTTCTTGAAAATGTACAGAATAGGATTGTTTTGACCAAACTTCTGCAATTAAAACAGACTTTGATAGAACAAGGAGAATCCCGACGTGTTAGAGTTTTTTCCAAGGCTTGTGAGGCGTTCAAAGTTTTGGTGACAAAGTTTCGTTGTGTTATTTTGCGTCATCATTTAACCATTCCAAACCTGAAATTCGTTGATCAAAGGAGAGTCAGGGGTTGGTAAACCAGAGGAGTAAGCTTTAAGGTGAGTGTTCTCTGAGTAAGGGGCTGAAAAGGGGATCACAAAAAATCGATCCCATATATCACACACAAGAACACACACACACACGCACACACAAGAACACACACACACACACACACACACACACACACACACACACACACACACACACACACACACACACACACACACAAATTATTCAAAAGGTTTGCAGAGGTGGGGGTAGTAGAAGACGGGGACGTGTGGAAGGAGAAGCAGTGTTGAGAGAGGCAGTACTGCAGAGAGGAGGACAATAAGGCTGCAGTAATAAAGGGGAAAAGGGGGTAGTATATGAAGAAAATTGTGGAGATGAAGTAAAGGGTGTTGGGAGAGGAGGATGTTCCCTGGAGGTTGAATAATGAGCTGGATGGATGATTTGGACTGCTGAGGTAGTGGCAGCAGTATTCTAAGTCGTGGTCAAAGGAGAGCCTGGGGTTAGTTGATAGAGGGGCAAGCCTCGGTGCCCCTAACAAGGGTACAGTGGTTAATGGTTAAAAGCAAAATAAAAGTGCTAGACATCTAAGGTCATGTAGCACTACAGTAAATGGTAGTGAAGGGTGTTTGAGTTAGTGATTAGTTGCCAAAGCTGGGCAAAGGAATTGACGAGTGAGTGGGTTAATGTCGGGTAAGATAATGTAAAGGGTTAGATCAAGTGAAGGATATATATTCGTTTTCTTGTGAGGGGGGAAGAGGAAACTGGTGTCTGAAGAGTAGGGGCAAAGAAAGCAACCCCTATAAAATACATTATGGGGGCCGCCACAGTTGGCACATGTGCGTAAATGTGCAGAGCAGTTTGATCGAGTATGACCAAGTTGGGCACATAAAGGGCATCTGGCTGTTCTCTGAGTAAGGGGCTGAAAAGGGGATCACAAAAAATCGATCCCATATATCACACACAAGAACACACACACACGCACACACAAGAACACACACACACACACACACACACACACACACACACACACACATTTATACATTATACAATAATGTATAAAATACATTATTGTTGTCCTAAACGCCAACAATTTTTGCACTGACGAGGAGGAGGTTGATATGGTCGGACAGAGAGGGATTCTACACCGATGTAAGCATTAAAGGGAAGGTCCTGTCTACAGAAACTAATTTTGTCAATGTTAGTGGGGTTCTTACGATGACCTCTTGGAGGAATGGAGTAGCACTGTAGTGATATCGCCTCATAGTCCGTGAGACAGGCGAGTAAGTATTCTCCACAATGGTTAATGGTTAATGGTTAAAAGCAATAAATATGCTAGACATCTAAGGTCATATAGCACTATAGTTAATGTTTGTGAAGGATGGTTGGGTTAGTGATTAGTTGTTAAAGCTGGGTTAAGGAATTGGTGAGTGAATGGGTTAGGGTCGGATGAGGTAATGTAAAGGGGTTAGATCAAGTGAAGGATATATATGCGTTTGAGGAAGGAAAACAGGTTGTCAAAGCAGAAAGTGTGAGATTCTGTAAGGATCTCTGATAAGTTGGGATGTCTATGTAGGGAGGACGTGGGCATGACAATAGAATATGTGGGACTGAAAGAGGAAAATTCGGAAACCGCGAATGTTCCAATGAAGGATAGTTATACTTTCGTTGATTTACTGGCAAAAATTGCAGTGCGTGTTGGAGAATTTGAGGGGGAAGGTGCTAGAAGGTGTGATAAAGAATGAGGTTGGGGAGGTGGTGTTGTATCAGGAGGGGTGTCGGGAGGTAGAGGGTCTGGGGAAGAGGGTACTTGTGACATGAGGGTTTCACGTGTGTATCCAGGAGGGAGTGGAAGGAATAGAGGGGATAGTGGGAGGGTTAATATAGGTGGGGCTGAAGTCAGGGGGAATGGGTTTTGTTGGGATGGGGTAGGAGGATTGGGTGTAGGGAGAATATGAGTAGGAGGAGGATGGATATCGGCAGTCACTTTGAGTGTGGAGGGAGCGGGAATTGTAGAATTTGAAGGTGGATGAGTAACAGTTTGGGACTCGATTATGTAGTTCTGGATATCTTCAAGAGTTTCTGTAGTGGAGTTGGTTGTAGAGTTTTGTGAGATAAAGGTTTTCTTGTGAGGGGGGGAAGAGAAGTCTGGTGTCTGAATAGGGGCAAAGGAAGGTGGAGGTGATTGTGAGGTAGGGGAAGAGGGGGTGGAACGTTTATTCTGTCTGCTGCGGGTAGTGCGGGGAGGGAGAGGGGAAGGTGTTGGGGCTGTAGTAGAGATTGGGGTGTCTGGATTTAGGATAGCAAAAGAATTTGATTGGGTAGAGATTGGAGTATCTAGGTTTAGGATGGCAAAAGAATTTGACTGGGGAAGGTAGGAGGTAGAAGAGGGGAAGTTAGATGGAGGGGGGTTGGGATTAGGAGAGGGTGTAGGAGCTTGGGAGGTAGGGGGATTGGCAGAGTGAGCGACATTACTGGAGTAGGGGATAAGAGAAAAGCCTTGTCGGACGTGCTTCCTGTCTGGATTCACGTAGAGTGAGTCCAAGTCTGAATCTGAGAGTTGCTACCTCAGACTCAAATTTGTAGGTGGGGCAGCCTCTATAAAATACATTATGGGGGCCGCCACAGTTTGCACATGTGCGTGATTGTGCAGAGCAATTTGATCGAGTATGGCCAGGTTGGGCACATAGCGGGCATCTGGCTGTGGAACGGCAATGTGTGGCAGGATGTCCTAAATGCCAACAATTTTGGCACTGACGAGGAGGAGGTTGGTATGGTCGGACAGGTAGGGATTCCCCACCAATGTAAACATTTAAGGGAAGGTTATGTCTACGGAAAGTAATTTTGGCAATGTTGATAGATTTCTTACGATTTCCTCTGGGAGGAATGGAGTAGCATTGTACATATGCATCATAGTCTGTGAGACAAGCGAGTAAGTCCTCTCCACAATCTGAACATTCTTTGTCATGGATTGGGCAATCTGTTGGGGAGATAAAGACAGTTCCAGTGCAAGTATTGAGGGTTGGATGAGGTTCTGTAGGGATGGGATTACCACATAGATCAGTTAGTTTTGTTAATGCTATGGCTTCGTTTTCAGTTGTTACTGTGACGAGACGGGAGTGGTCGCGTCGGCTACGGAAAGAGACTTTGCCTACTTGTTTTTGGAGGCATTGTTGGAAGAGGGTGGTGTTTTGAGAGTAGGGAGCTGTGGGAGGGATCACGAAAAATCGGTCCCATTTGGCTGGGCTAAATATAATATTTAGGATTCTTGTAGAGGTGGGAGTAGTAGAAGTGCGGGGACGTGTGGAGGAGGGTGTAGTGTTGAGGGGGGTAGTGTTACGGGGAGGTGGGCAATAAGGTTGTAAGGTAGTAATAAGGGGAGATGGGATGGTTGATGAAGAAGGTTGTGGGAGTAAAGGTGTTGAAGTTGAGCATGTTGGGAGAGTAGAAATGTCTCCTGGGGGTTGGTTGTTGATTAGGGTTGATACTGTACTAGTTGCATTGATGATGGGGTAGTTGTTGCAGTGTTCGGAGCCGTGGTCAAAGGAGAGCTGGGATTGGGGCTATTGGATAAAGGGGCAAGCCTCATTGCCCCTAAGATTGGGGTTATGTCTTCATTATTGGCCATGATAAGCCTGGAGTATGTTGGGGGAAAAAAATAGTCCACCCCTCAGGGTCCCCTTGAGGGGTAAGGGCCAGGTATGGCAGGGGAATACCGTGCCTATGGTTCCCTCAGGCCGTTCAGGACTGACATAAAGTCAGCCTTTCATCCTTTCAGCACGGCTGTCACACCTTAGGAGGTGGATAGTAGAAGGGATTGATGAAGAAACTGAAACGAAAAGTATGAGTGGGAAAAAAAGACTATGCAAAATTAGTTGAGTCGATGGCTGAGTCCCAAGGTTGAGGAGTTCCCCATCATTGGGTCTCAGTCTTCGTCTCCTACACGACAACAACGGGCAAAGGATTGGGGGGGCTTCTCCACAATCTGACCAATTTTAGTTACAGATAAGGCAATTTCCTGGGGAGATAGAAACAGTTCCGGTGCAAGTATTGCGGGTTGGATGTGGTTACCATATAAATCAGTTAGATTTGATAATGATATATCTTAGTTTTCAGATGTTACTGTGACGAGGCATGAACGGTCGGGTCGGCTACGGAGACTTTGTCTACTTGTTTTTGGAGACATTGCTGGAAGAGAAGGGTGATGTCAGAGTAGGGATCTGTGTGAAAGATCACGAGAAATCGGTCCCATATGGCTGGGATAAACAGAGTATTTAAGATTTTTGTAGAAATGGGGGTAATAGAAAGACAGGTGCGTGTAGAAGAAGGAGAAGTGTTGAGGGAGGTTGTGTTATGGAGAGGTGGACAATAAGGCTGTAAGGTAGTAATAAGGGAGGATGGGGTAGTTGATGGTTGTGGGGGTTGAGGTGTTGAAGTTGAGCATGTTGGGAGAGTAGAAATGTCTCCTGGAGGTTGAGTGTTGACTAGGGTGGATACTGTACTAGTAAGCATTGAGGGGGTAGTAGTTGTAGTGTACGGAGCCGTAGTAAAAGGAGAGCCTGGCCCCCTTGAGAGGTAAGGGCTAGGCAATTAAAGCAGATGAATACCGTGCCCATAACTCCCTCAGGCCGTTCAGGACTGGCCCAAAGTCAGCCTTTCATCCTTTCAGCACAGCTCTCACACCTAGTGGATAGTAGAAGGGGTTGGTGAAGGGGCAGAAACGAAACAGTAGGAGGGGAAAAAAGACCATGCAAAATTAGTTGAGTCGAGGGCCGAGTCCCAAGGTTGGGGAGTTCCCCAACATTGGGTCCCAGTCTCCGCCTCCTAAGCCCTTACACGACAAGAATGGGACTGCGGGGGAATAAGGGTACATAACTTCATTACTGGCCATGCTAAGCCTGTAGTATGTTGGGAGAGAAACAGTCAAGCTCTCATGGTCCCCTTGATGGGTATGGGATAGACAACTAAACGGCACTCAAGCCCTAAGAAGTGGATAGTAGAAGATAGAGAAGAGAAGGAAAAGAAAATGGGCAGGGGAAAAGACCGTGCAAAATTAGTCGAATTGTGGGTTGAGGCTCATGGTTGAGGTGATCCCTTTCATTGGGTACCAGTCTCCTCCTAAGCCCCCCCCCCCCCCTCCTTTCCCATGATATTGGATTGGGGGTTGAAAATCTCGGCTTCATGATTCTATCATCACTTTGCAGGATGTTTGGTCAACGAAGCTGCATCATCTTTGATATTTGTTTTGACAATGTATGTTTAGTGTTGAAATGTGGATGACTTGTTCCGTGTATGTTACTATGTTTACTTTTCTATTTCTCGTCTCTAATGCCGTCATAGTTACCCATTTGATGATCATCTGTGCGTATGTAGTAGCCAATACTAATCTTCGCATGCGCACTCGTGGAACTAGAGCTCACGAAGCGTTCTGAAGCAAGGTCCATTTAGACCTTGTTCTGAAGGTCTGGGAAATAATCTGTTCTTGACACACGTTGACAAGTCGGATAAGTTCTGCCAAGGTCGTAGAAAACGTTATTTCCATGACAAGATATTAGAAATGTGCTTCTTCTGATTTGCAGGGAAGCTGATGAGTTTTGGTATTCCTGGCTTCTTTGACTATATGTATAAACATATATTCATTCACACACAAACACACACACACACACACACACACACACACACACACACACACACACACACACACACACACACACACAAGAACACACACACACACACACACACACACACACACACACACACACACACACACACACACACACACACACACACACACACACACACACACATTACACAGCCATCATAAGACCTAGTCTTGAGTATGGTGCAGTGGTATGGCATCCACACTTAAAAAAGGCTATGGATAAACTAGAACGAGTTCAAAGAGCAGCCACAAGATGGGCAGCTACTCTAAGAGATATGAGCTACAAAGAAAGACTACAGAAAACAGATCTTAGTACTTTGGAAGAAAGAAGAACAAGAGGTGACATGATAATGATGTTCAACTGTATTACAGGAAAGGTGAAGTTAGCCAAAGATGACTAAAATTTTGAACACAAGAAGGACGAGAGGACACAGCAAAAAGTTGAAAGTAAAAAGAGGAGAGAAAGATGTTAAGAAGATCAGTTTCCCAAACAGAACTAGTGAAACATGGAACAATCTTCCAAATAATGTGTGCCAAAAATGTGCATCAATTAAAAAGTTATATGATAATTTAAATATTGCAGAATGGACCATCTGAGCTTAACTCTTCTCCCTATTACAACAAGTAGGTAAGAACTGATTACATTTCTGATAAATTTTGCACTGATATTGCAAATCTTTAGTCCACATCCTCTAGTCAATGCTGCTTCACATTGCCTGTAGTTGAAGCTCAGTGAGGGATTTAAAGTCAAACACAAAAGTTGTACATTATGAATATTATTTCAAAACCATCCTAGTATAACCAACAAAATTTATACTATTTAGCTGTTCAATACATGCTTCAGAACTCTATACAAAGGCCTTGTCCAAGACCACTCTTAAATATACTAAGTAATCTGTCCACACAGACTGAGGTAGGCAATAACTTTTAACAAACAATATTTGCAGAGAATTTCTATAGGCAATATTAACATATCCTATAAGTAAACCTCAGAAATTTCAAGCTTCACTGATATATATACATTCGCTGCATTTAGCTGTGGTTCAATATACATTGTAATTGCACTACTTTGTTACTAGCACACATGAAGCACTAGTAACAGCTTTATGTAATACCAAATGTGACCATGCAAATGTAGCTTTACATCTTCACATGAATACTAACCCATCTGTCACTATATTTACATAAACAAAT
>NC_061820.1:20941623-20949123 GCF_019202785.1 Penaeus chinensis | reverse complement strand
GGCGAGCGAAGCAATCAAATATTAAAAGAAAATAGCTATTCAAGAGACATTTCTCAAGCTACAACCGTCCTATATAGGTGTTACTTAGATAAGCCAGACCTTGAGGGAGCAAACATTGTCTAGGGGGAGGAACTCCCCCCCAAATGTCGCCTTTGACGGAGTCATAAATCATGGAGGAAATGCGAAGTGAGCTTGTTGAAATTAAGGCCGTCATCAAGCAGATGAAGGAGGCCATGACAGAGGCGCTTACCAACGGCGTATCCCCGTGGAAGTGGTGTATCCCGATGTATAAGGGCGACAACAACCTTCCCACAAGTGAGAGTAGTGGATAGCAAGAATCAAGATCCTGCAGGATTACCGATGTTCTCTATTAATGATCAGAACTTCATCGCTCAGGAAGAGGGCAAAGCCAAGCATGCGGCTTAAGAAACGGGAGTCGCCTAAAAAGACTATGCATGCCCAGTCCACCCAAGAGAAGTGAGATTGGAGTCAAGGGCACCTTGTGGTAAGGGATTTTTCGCAAGGGAATGGTAAAGCCCTTTTTCAAAAATGCTTGAAACGTTCGCATACAGATCGCTGGATCCTGACAAAGAACCAGAGAGGGGAACCAGAGAAGTCTCCAGGCAGTTTTCAGTCATAAGGAAGAACTTTTATGGAGAACGGATTTAGTTGAACACTTTATAAATCAAGATCCGAGTCTGTTTACTGCCCTGATCCATATCCTGTAGTGTTCAAGCTACCCTTGAAGCTAAAACTCAAAAGTCCTATTGGATCAAGACAATACGATGAGTTTTCAAAAGATCGAGCTTGATATCAAATATTTTAATCTTAGTAATGAAGTGGCAAATACGTGGTACTGTGCATAAATACATAGAAGCTTGAAAACAATGGATGTTGCTGGGGCCGAGCTCTGACACCTGCTTGTTGTTGGAAAAGATTTGAGACAAAGAATAACTTTTCTTGTACTTTGGAAACCGTATGGGATTGACTAAAACGGATGTAAGAACAGGAATGTAGGAAAACGTATGTAAGAAAAGAAATGGCAATCATGACTCTATTGAACGAGTAAGTATTTTTAAAGTGGAATGTCCCATTTTTGAGTATTATAAAATTGGATAAAAACCGAATGTTGGTGTTTGGAATATTATAAAGGCGGGATGTCGGCATTTCGTGCAATATGAAAGTGGAATGTCGGTGTTTTGAGTATTATAATAGTGGGATGTCAGCGTTTTGAGTATCATAAAAGCAGGTTAAGGGCATAGGGCGATTAGATCGAATGGGGAGAGGGACACTGTATGAGGAAAACTATAAGAGCTATCATGAAACAATTAACGGTAATAACAGTAGAAATGGTAGTTGGAAAAGTTGGAGAAGAATCCAGGGAATGAGATAAGGGAAGAGGGAATGTGGTGAAGTATCAGGAAGAATGTCAGGAGGGGAAAAATCCTGAGAAGGACACTGTTGTGACATACGGGAGTCTCGTGAGCATCGGGGTGCGAGTGGTAAGATTAATGGGGAAAGAAGAGGGAATGGTGCAAGTGAAGGGGAGGATGCGCTGTGTTGGGAGAGTGGGAGGATGGATCTCGGCAAATACTTTGTAAAAAGAGTGAATAGAAATAGAAAGATTCGAGGGTAGATGAGGAAGGGGAACGTTTTCTTGGGTCAGGTTTAGGAAATTTTGGATGTCTTTGTAGGGGAGTTGCGTGGGGAGGTTTGAGATACAAGAGTTTTCTTATGAGGAGGAGGAGAGGGAATAGATGTCCGAGGAGCAGAGAGAGAGGTGGGTGCAGGGCAGGATGTGGTAGATGGGGTGGAACGTTTAGATTGCCTGGTGCGACAGGTGAAATGAAAAGGAGGGGTAGCCATCAGCGAAGTGGTAGAGATTGGATTATCTGGATTTAGACTGGAAAAGGAATTTGACTATGGGAAAAGAGGGAGTAGAGGTAGGATGGTTCGGGATAGAGGGAAGAGATGCTGTGCCATCTTGAGATGGGAGGGGAGCAGAGAGAGGAACAGAGGTAGAGAGAGAAAATCCTCGTCGACGCGCCTCCTGCCTGGCCTCACGTGGAGTGAAGCCTAGATTGAATCTGAGAATTGCTTACTCAGATTCGATCTTGTAGGCAGGGCAGCTCCTTTATTCGAGCTGCCTTGCCTACAAGCACATTATGGGAGCCACCAAAATTGGTACACGTGCATGACCGAACAGAGTAATTTGAACGGCCATGACCAGGTTGAGCACAATGAAGGTAGCGAGTGTTTTGCTGGTGCCCAATACACCAACACTTCTGATATTGGCGGGGAGGGGGCCCGTATGGTCAAGCAGGGCAGGGCACTCCATCAATATAAATTTCATGGGGGAGGTCATGTCTACAGCAGGTAATATTGGTAATATTAGTGTAGGACTTGAGCTGTTATCTGGAAGGAATAGTTTAGCTCTGTACTGCCACTTCATCATGGTCAATGAAGCAGGTAAGCAGGTCGTTTTCACAGTCTGACCAGTCCTTGTTGCAGACAGAGCAATCAGTCGGGCAGATGGAAACAGTTCTTGTACAAACATTAAGGGAAGAGTGAGGGTCAGCAGGAATTGGTTTGCCCGTGAGATCAGTCAGGGTAGATAGTGCACGAGCTTGGGACTCAGATGTAACTGTGACCAAGACCTTGACTGTGACAAGGCGTGAACAATCGGAATGACTGCAAAAGTAAACTTTGCCTACTTGTTTTTGGAGACATTGGAAGAGTAAGGGGCTGCAAGAGGAATCTTGGCTCAGCTATAAAGGTACTCAAGAGGTTTGCAGTAGGTCGAAGCAATAGAAGGACGAGGGTGGGAGGAAGATGGGGTGGTGCAATAGAAGGACAAGGGTGGGAGGAAGATGGGGTGGTGTGGAGTGAGTACTGTGGGGAAGAGGACAATAAGGATGAAGTGTAGTAAGGGAGGAGGGGGTAGGCAATGAAGAAGACTGTGCAGTAGGAGATGGAGTGAAGGATGATGGAGAGAGGAAGGGGTGTATGTTAAGTAATGACCTAGGTGAAATATTTGGAATAAATAGAGTAATCATCAAAGAGTATCAATGGTCAGAGCTGTGGTCAAAGAAGAGGCATGGGTCAGGAAACCAGGGAAATCAAAAATAGATAGACTAGTTGATGAAAGGACAAGGGTAAAAAATATTCATTATTGCCCATGGTAAGCCTGAATAAGTGGGGAAGAGAAATGATCAACCCTTGGGGTCCCAATAAGGGGTATGGGCTAGGCAATTAACTACGGATTTATGTATTGTCCCCCTGAGTTTTTTGTGAATTTTGTAAAATACAGATGGCTCCAAAGGAATCTATCATAGGCCCTAGTGACTGCACCTGATTTCCCCTATCCTTGAATTTGCAGGAAAATGTGTTTTTGTTTCTAATACTATTAATATTGATACTGGTATTATTCTATTTGATATTATGATAATTAAATTGTTATTAAAATATTAATAACATTAGTTTAAAAAAATCAAGGAAAAGGGTAAACACATCAGATTTGTAAGCCTTGTAACTGATGGATGGTGACTAAACACTTGTAGAGCCATCCATGTGTAAAGACAATAGATGTATATTCCTAATCCACAGCCAAAACAATTAATAATCCATACACAATGTTGTTATTCATGCTAAACCTCTTCATAGTATACAAACAAATCTGTTCTTTGTTTGATACTAATCAAAATTTGTAACGAAACTATAAACTGCTCCATAGCATCGGGACTTTAGAAAGGATGTTGAAGATAAATACCTCATTCACAAGATAATATAATTTCCAAATGATGAATTGTGACACAAACATTACATATCAAAATCAGCTTCCAAGATTTACAGACAGCATGTGCTTTTTGGCAGATACAAAAAATATCATTGCTACTGGAAGAAAGCTGTTCTCTTGTTCTCCAGTGAGCATGAGTCTCAAAAACACGCTAATTAATTCTATGTTTTATGGAAACTTATTTTGCTAGCACTCTTTCATTTTAAAATGTGAGACTTTAAGCAGCTGTGGATAAATGAAAAACTGGTAAACCTTAAAACATATATTTCATTAAATAGTTTTGTATATCTTCTGGAACACTATTTTTTTTTTGATACAATATATACATAGATAATTGGATAAGATGAAAGAAACCCCACATATCAGACAGTTTAGTCTATTCTATACTTAAAACTGTCATAACTCTTTTTCTTCTGTGAAAGATGAACTGTCATGCTACCAAAATTATTATGTACATGCACTTCACATAAAAATACTTTTAGGGAAAATGATATCAAAACAAATAATTATATAAATATTCAAGCAATAATTTTTCTATAGAAGTTATTGCAATTAAAAATAAATAGATGAGATGAAACCTAAGCACACACACATTCAGACACATTCATAAAAAAATTAAGTGTAACTGAATTTTCATTAAAAAGTAACAAGGATGAATATTGAATGATCAACAACTTAATCACAAGTATGTAGCTATAATACTTGTTGAATTCTTCTGATAACCTAACTATTGCACTGAAAAAAAAACTTTACTCCATATTATAAATAACGGAACAGCCTTTACATTCTTTCTGTTAAAAAATCTAACCACACTCATAATGCCAACACTCTTGCAGGTTCCAAATTTTTCCTATAACAAACCTTTCAGTGTATTCATATGTGCATGTTTTATATCCCAAAAGATACTTTTTAAAAATATTTACAAAGATGCAATAAACTATATATTGTAAAGGCTTGCACTAAAGACCATCACGGTCATTATTTTTTTGATCTGATGAAATATCCGACGTAGAGATGACAACTTCTAGGGATATGAAACAGGGAAGGAAAGAAATAAAAGAAAAAAAAAAAAAAAAAAAAAAGCAGGACACAAAAAGAGGAAAAAAAGAAGAGACAATTTGGATAAAGTACAGCATAAGCAACAACTGTGGGCACTTCCTGAGGAATGAGCAACTTTCAAGTGCCAATCAAAAGCACTTTAAATATTTGTTTACATGTACTTATTCATATCTAAGACTCGTTTTCACATGTTATTTAATGTGCAGTTTTGTACAGACAAAGCACAATTTTTCAGGTGTTTCTTCTAAAGGTCAATCCACACTTCTGCAATCACTACCTGAAGCCTGGGATAGAGGTGGATTCATGATTACATAATTTGCCTTTTAGCTAATTGCACAGGTTTTCAACTGGGGATATGTCTGCTTGAATTGCAATTCAACATTCATCAAGCCACTCCCTTATTACTTCTTCATTCGTTCACAAATAAATATTAGGGATTTGGTTCCAATGGGGAGAGAAAAGCACCCAAAGTTCTTGCTTCTATTGTACCAACCATCCAAGGAATGAATGCATTATTCTTAAAAAATGAAAATATATCTGTATGACTTCGATGTATGGCTTTCATGTATTTTCTAGCATTATATATGTGCCAAAATAATGCAATGTCTCAGAAACCTCTCTAATGGTCTATTCAATCCAAATTCTTTGGTAAATTCTTTTGGAGAGCTAGGATTTGTTGTATGTAGAGACTCTATATTGATATATATATATATATATATATATATATATATATATATATATATATAAATTAAATTCATCTGAAAATTAATGAACTTAGGTGGAATTGGACAAACAAAAAGGAGTGACAACCCTTTCTGATGTAAATTGCTTATGAAATATTGTTTCAGGGTGTAATCTGGTGATTTTTCTGACAGGTACCACACAAAGTCTTCTGCAAATCATGTCAATAAATTTAATTTTTGTTGTTATCCATATTCACTGAAACTATTATTCATTAGAGCTAATATACAATGTTATGTTTCCCCGGCATTTGTTACTATTACAATATTGTATCTTTGCTTTTTATCTTAGTAATGGGAAAAAATTACCCTTCCTCCCTCTCTTTCCCCCTCTCTCTCTCTCTATCTTGCATACATTAAAAAAAAAATCTAAGCAAAACTTCAGCAAAAAATTATGCAAGATCCCCAAAGTATATTTTTGGCCAACATTTCCTGAAGGAACTGGCATTATCATATATGTGCTTTGTGGAACATGAGCCACAACTGGACCAATGTCAGAGAACACTTTCTTCAAATCATAGCTGGTTCCACACCAATACCTACCTTTCTAATGTAAAACATTAAAAGGGAAAAAAAAGATTAATCCCCTGGTCCCTGCAAATATTTCACTTTTAATATTTTTCTATTTTGTATGTAATAATGTTTGAGTAATAGTTTTCCTTATATTGTTCTGTCCAATTTCAAAATAAAAATAAGAGACTTATCAGATCTACCAATAATAAGCACAAAACAATATAATCATTATTAACTTATCTCCATTGACATTAAATAAAAACAACACATTGACCAAAATATAACTCAACAATAAAACCAATGCAATTTATACAGTAGTTTAAGGATACATCTAATAAAATATATCAGGAAACTTTGTTAATCATAGCAACTGTCTCTAAAAAAACAATTAGTGAAATTTACTTCCAAAAAGGAAACATTTTCTGGAAGATTGCTTGTGGGTTTATTTTCCCACGAAAAGCTGCATAGTTACATTTCAAACAATAAATTTCTGCCCTCAAAGGGATGTGAAAACTCCCAAACAAAATTTAAGAGAAAAGAATATGAATGTACATAAATCAAATATGAAAGCCATCCTACTTGTTATTACCAATCACATGGAATGAATGGCCAGCAAATAGACCCACATATAAATTTGTGCCTCTTTTGTCCAAGAAAATTTCATGTTGGGTTAAAAGAAATTATGTCTATGAAGCCCCCCCCCCCCAAAAAAAAAAAAAAAAAAAGTGGGTCTATGGTTACAATTTTTTTTTCTGTTTTATCATATAACAGCAACTAAAAATCATACAAATTTTAGTACTGAAAGGACACTTTTGGCTAATAATTGTCCTAACAGAGGTGTAGTTTTAGTATACCTACACTTCTGCATTCAGAAAACCACCACCAGCTACAAACTTACTCTCCCTCAATACGAATATTTGGGTTATTGAATGGATCTAAGAGAGGATCGTCATCAGATGCTCCATGGCTAAAGTAGGACAGGATCACAAGTAGGGTGGCACCAGCCAATAGGACAAGGATCATGACCATTCGTCGACTTCCTCCAAGCAGCCTTTGGTGGTGTCGTGATGATGGACGGCTCATTGTTCTGTCAAAGGTCAGAATTTTCATCGTGATCTTACTTTTGATAACACTATATCAAATAAAAAATAAAACACGGCTCATTGTTTTGTCGAAGGTCAGATCTCATGACCTTCCTTTAACCCCTTGCCAATGGGTATGACGTGTACGTATGTGCTATGCCCACTGTGAGTACTTGTGTGATTGTTTTTACACATAGATGGCTACACTTATACTAAGTCGCCAATGAGCCAGTTACGAGTACTGCCTGTCTCGCCCGTTCAGCCTTTTCTTTGATTTACGAAATATTTTACTTTATCTTATTTTGCTGTT
>NC_061820.1:20934123-20936623 GCF_019202785.1 Penaeus chinensis | reverse complement strand
TGTGTGTGTGTGTGTGTGTGTGTGTGTGTGGTCTGTGTGTGTGTGTGTGTGTGTGGTCTGTGTGTGTGTGTGTGTGTGTGGTCTGTGTGTGTGTGTTTTTGGGGTCTGTGTGTGTGTTTTTGGGGTCTGTGTGTGTGTTTTTGGGGTCTGTGTGTGTGTTTGTGGGGTCTGTGTGTGTGTTTGTGGGGTCTGTGTGTGTGTCTGTGGGGTCTGTGTGTGTGTGTCTGTGTGGTCTGTGTGTGTGTCTGTGTGGTCTGTGTGTGTGTCTGTGTGGTCTGTGTGTGTGTCTGTGTGGTCTGTGTGTGTCTGTGTGGTCTGTGTGTGTCTGTGTGTGTCTGTGTGGTCTGTGTGTGTGTCTGTGTGGTCTGTGTGTGTGTCTGTGTGGTCTGTGTGTGTGTCTGTGTGGTCTGTGTGTGTGTCTGTGTGGTCTGTGTGTGGTCTGTGTTTGTGTGTGTGTGGTCTGTGTTTGTGTGTGTGTGGTCTGTGTTTGTGTGTGTGTGTGGTCTGTGTTTGTGTGTGTGGTTTGTGTGTGGACTGTCTGTGTGTGGTTTGTGTGTGGACTGTCTGTGTGTGGTTTGTGTGTGGACTGTCTGTGTGTGGTTTGTGTGTGGACTGTCTGTGTGTGGTTTGTGTGTGGTCTGTCTGTGTGTGGTTTGTGTGTGGACTGTCTGTGTGTGGTTTGTGTGTGGACTGTCTGTGTGTGGTTTGTGTGTGGACTGTCTGTGTGTGGTTTGTGCGTGGACTGTCTGTGTGTGGTTTGTGCGTGGACTGTCTGTGTGTGGTTTGTGCGTGGACTGTCTGTGTGTGGTTTGTGCGTGGACTGTCTGTGTGTGGTTTGTGCGTGGACTGTCTGTGTGTGGTTTGTGCGTGGACTGTCTGTGTGTGTGTGTGTGTGGTCTGTGTGTGTGTGTGTGTGTGGTCTGTGTGTGTGTGTGTGTGTGTGTGTGTGTGTGTGTGTGTGTGTGTGTGTGTGTGTGTGTGTGTGTGTGTGTGTGTGTGTGTGTGTGTGTGTGTGTGTGTGTGTGTGTGTGTGTGTGTGTGTGTGTGTGTGTGTGTGTGTGTGTGTGTGTGTGTGTGTGTGTGTGTGTGTGTGTGTGTGGTCTGTGTGTGTGTGTGTGGTCTGTGTGTGTGTGTGGTCTGTGTGTGTGTGTGTGGTCTGTGTGTGTGTGGTCTGTGTGTGTGTGTGGTCTGTGTGTGTGTGTGGTCTGTGTGTGTGTGTGGTCTGTGTGTGTGTGGTCTGTGTGTGTGTGGTGTGTCTGTGTGTGTGTGTGTGTGTCGTGTGTGTGTGTGTGTGGTCTGTGTGTGTGTGTGTCTGTGTGTGTGTGTGTGTGTGTGTGTGTGTGTGTGGTCTGTGTGTGTGTGTGTGTGGTCTGTGTGTGTGTGTGGTCTGTGTGTGTGTGTGTGGTCTGTGTGTGTGTGTGTGGTCTGTGTGTGTGTGTGTGTGTGTGTGTGTGTGTGTGTGTGTGTGTGTGTGTGTGTGTGTGTGTGTGTGTGTGTGTGTGTGTGTGTGTGTGTGTGTGTGTGTGTGTGTGGTCTGTGTGTGTGTGTGTGTGTGTGGTCTGTGTGTGTGTGTGTGTGTGGTCTGTGTGTGTGTGTGTGTGTGTGGTCTGTGTGTGTGTGTGTGTGGTCTGTGTGTGTGTGTGTGGTCTGTGTGTGTGTGTGTGGTCTGTGTGTGTGTGTGTGGTCTGTGTGTGTGTGTGTGTGGTCTGTGTGTGTGTGTGTGTGGTCTGTGTGTGTGTGGTCTGTGTGTGTGTGTGTGGTCTGTGTGTGGTCTGTGTGTGTGTGTGTGTGTGTGTGTGTGTGTGTGTGTGTGTGTGTGTGTGTGTGTGTGTGTGTGTGTGTGGTCTGTGTGTGTGTGTGGTCTGTGTGTGTGTGTGGTCTGTGTGTGTGTGTGGTCTGTGTGTGTGTGGTCTGTGTGTGTGTGTGTGTGGTCTGTGTGTGTGTGTGGTCTGTGTGTGTGTGGTCTGTGTGTGTGTGTGTGTGGTCTGTGTGTGTGTGTGGTCTGTGTGTGTGTGTGGTCTGTGTGGTCTGTGTGGTCTGTGTGGTCTGTGTGGTATATGTGGTCTGTGTGGTCTGTGTAGTCTGTGTAGTCTGTGTAGTCTGTGTGGTCTTGTGGTCTGTGTGTGTGTGTGTGTGTGTGTGTGTGTGTGTGTGTGTGTGTGTGTGTGTGTGTGTGTGTGTGTGTGTGTGTGTTTTACTTTTTTTTCAGGATCCTATAGTTGTCATTTATTATGCTGTTTTCCATGAGCAAACTCCATATTATAGCTGTTGGTAGTTACAACTCAGTGCAGTAACAATAGTAATAAGTAGCATAGTGTTATGTATTTTTTTTATATTCTTGTATTGTTCAGTTTTCTATAATACACCCTGTGCTATTGGTCACAGTCTGCAGTAATAGACCACACACACAGACCAAAACAGATAACCATCCTATTTTCAAAAGCTGCCACCCTGAATAAATGATACATGACTTTGCACTCCAAAGCAAGCCCACAGCAAT
>NC_061820.1:20924123-20926623 GCF_019202785.1 Penaeus chinensis | reverse complement strand
AGAGAGAAAACCAGAGAGAGAGAGAGAGAGAGAGAAAACCAGAGAGAGAGAGAGAAAACCAGAGAGAGAGAGAGAAAACCAGAGAGAGAGAGAGAGAAAACAAGAGAGAGAGAGAGAGAAAACAAGAGAGAGAGAGAGAGAGAGAGAGAGAGAGAGAGAGAGAGAAAACCAGAGAGAGAGAGAGAGAGAGAGAGAGAGAGAGAGAGAGAGAGAGAGAGAGAGAGAGAGAGAGAGAGAGAGAGAGAGAGAGAGAGAGAGAGAGAGAGAGAGAGAGAGAGAGAGAGAGAGGAAACCAGAGACAGAGAGAGAAATCCTCCACCCAATTGGTGGACTTACTCTCCATTTGTTGCAAACTAGGCAAATTATTTCATGTATTAATGAGTACAATTTAAACCATGATTTCAATAATTTGGTTTAAAATAGCTAAAATGTGAAAAATATCCATATATTATTTAGTGATCCTACTTCTTTTTTTAAATAATACTGTGTCCTAAGTGGGAAGTGAAGTAAGTAAATAATTGAAACTTTTTTTTTTTTTTTTTTTTTTTTTGGTCATATGACAGAATACCAGAGCAAGCACAAATTCCACAACCATAATTATATAAAACTTAAGAGACTGATATCAATGCTAATCTCTCACAGTGATTAACATCTCCCCAGCAGGATAGATGGTGCTACCCTCACATCTTAAAAAAGGACCAATAAGACACAAAAATTATAATGGGTCACAAGCATACCTAAGTTACTAATTAGTTTAAAGTCTTCAACAACTGTAATCATCAGACACTGAACATGGTTAACCGGTGAGTGTTAAGGATAACTTCTGCCAGACACTTAAACTTGTCCATAAAATTCCAAAACCACAAATTGTAATATTAAGTGACTTGCCCTCCCTCACATATTAGTCTATGTAATGGCACAAAGATATGAACATAATTGCTTTTCACCCTGTTTACCCTTCCAACCATGATTATCACATTCATGAGCACCACAGCTGAATGTTTCCTTTGTATGGTAAATCTTTTATCATATGGCAATAAGGATAGCACTTCTTACTAACAGGTATGCATGGTCCATCACAATGATACTGGTACTTGTGGACTGCCATGGACCTGGGCTTCTGTGCTATGACCTATATGTTAAAGCAATGATATCTGTTAGGGATGAAGTAAACTTGGAAATTATAGGTTTTATTATTTCTGCTAATTTGTGTACTACCTCGGAATGGATTTAGGCCAAATGGATCACTAGCTTGAATAAAATTTCTCACCTAGCAAATAGAGGAAAACATCATCAAACACCTTGACCAATAAGCA
Source organism: Penaeus chinensis (assembly GCF_019202785.1). Taxonomy (NCBI): domain Eukaryota; kingdom Metazoa; phylum Arthropoda; class Malacostraca; order Decapoda; family Penaeidae; genus Penaeus; species Penaeus chinensis. Next base: position 20,925,307 of record NC_061820.1, on the reverse strand, counting down.
ATAATTGAAATGAATTAGAAGTGACCTCTGTTCTGGCAATTATACAGATGGAAATTACAATTTACAACAACCACACAGGTCATCCATGAAGTTACAAAAGCAACAAGGGATATCCCTCACAATGTGCCATTTTGATGTCTCCTAGATGCATGGCCACGAGGCTGCTGGCAGACCTGTATTATTCCAGTTATGGACCCTGTAGCATGAGAGAAACTTATACTCATGTTTAATCCATTCAATAGATGGCACTGTAAACTTGGCAAAGCTTTAGTATGTGACAATCATGTTTTCACACTCATCAATGTATGGAATGGTTACTTCGATGAAATAAGACACTTTTCATCTATGTGCAAATTGAAGATAAAGACGATATGTAACAGAACAGAGATTAACCATTTTTTTCCAAGTTGCTCATCATGTTTACCTTGAAAAGATAAATATACCCTGACTGCATAATATTACTACAATCTGTCAAGTAGTTCATATATTATCATACTATGCTCTTGTGAAATTAATTACTTATAGTTATCAATGTCTGCTTTTCCAAGTTTATGTACATAATGAATTCTTTTAATCTTGTCATACTACTTTTATATAAAGTCATTTCTATAAGTTTTATAATAACCTTCTGCACATGTACGTTTCACAACCAGGATTTTGGACAGTATTGAGAAACTCCATTAGTAACCATCACAGTTTGATATTTGAGCCCATCACATGTCCCACATACCAATAAAAATGATTAGAAACCAAGTAATTGAGACAATAGGCAGAAGCCAAGAAAAGTATGGTATGCAATTTTCAGTGAGAAAACTATATGTAGAAGCAATGGTATTAATTTGCAACTTATACCAAGAAAATGTGGTTTCTATTTCATGTAGCAAAATCGTATCCCATATTAATTTTGGGAAATTTACCTCAGGGTTCAGGGGGTGGAGACCCCTGACTAGGCAGTTAGGTCAGATTCTGACGTATTGTATAACGACCACAGGAATCCATATCATGGTTAGAGCATATTGCATAAATACCACAGATGTCCAAGGAGCAGAGCCCCCTGGCTAAGTAATTAGGTTGGGTGCATGGCTAGGACATACTCTATGAAGTCCACATATTCCTGATATGTCTTCTTAGGAAAATGTATATGTGTTGGTAAACTTTCTTTTTCCTTTTGGGTCTCTGATACT
>NC_061820.1:20876623-20919123 GCF_019202785.1 Penaeus chinensis | reverse complement strand
AGGTGGCATTTCTCAGATTCAAACTTGGCCTCACTCTACGTGAGGCCGGACAGGAAGCACGCAGGCTTGGTTTCTCTCTTGCTACCTATCTCAAAGCTATCTTTCGTTCCACTCCTCTCCCTTCTACCCAAGATGTCTCAGCATCTCCCCTAATATCTCTTCCCCCTACCCCTTACCATCTTACCTCTGCTCCCTCTCTCTCCCAGTCAACGTTTTGGCCATTCTGAATCCAGATACTCCAACATCTACCAATACCCTGGTCCCTGCCTCTCTTTCTTCTGAGTTTACCTATCGCGCCAGGCAATATGAATGCTCCACCTCATATTCTACCAAATTCTCTCCTACACCTACCTCTTCCTGTGCTTCTCGTACATTTGTCTCCTCCGCCCAACCCCCTTTCAGAAACTCTTGAGGACACCCAAAACTTTCTAAACATGGCCCAAGAGAACATGCCTCTTCATCATTCACTGTCCAATCTCTCTACTCCCATTCCCTCTACATCCAAAGTCGACATCTAATCTCCTCCTCACGTTCCGCCTTCCCCTCTCCTCCTACTCTCCCAACACATCCCATCGTCCCCTTCTCCACCTACAACATTCCCTTCTTTCCTCATTATTCCCTCTAGTCCCTCTTGGATAACCAAGTGACTCCCTTTCGTCACAACACTATCCTTCCCTGGATTTTTTGTGATGTTTCACCTCCTCCTGATTCCATTTCATTCCCCGGGTTCTTCTCCTACTTCCCGGACACGCATCTCTACCCTTATTACTTGTTGATTATTTCATAATGGTTCCTCTTTCATTCCCACAGATTCTGTTATCCTATCCCCTCTTTATTGCAGCCCTTGCCTCTATTTCTCCTCTCTTCTCTTCCTGAATCCTAATCCGTTGGACATCCTCACGGGCTTTCCCACTTTCTCCCATGACAACGTTTTCCTTCCTTGTCCTTAACCCCATTGCCAATTCCCGCCTAAGCCCAGTTGCTCACCCTTTGTAACCTTTACACTGCCTTACTATCCTGTAATGCCATACAACCTTTGACATCGATCAAATTTTGTAAGAATTAACTTTTTTACCCTTTCCCCCACAATACTTCCCCATAGTGCTACATGACTTTTGATGGCTAGCTCATGTATTTGTTTTAAACCATTAGCCATGAGACTAAAACATAAGTCTTGTATTCTTTCCCACCACGGGTTGTCACCAAATTTAGCTCCCCATATTTAACCCTTATTCATTGGTGATTTGTTTTAAGTTGAGCAACTGCAACTCGGACATCTTTTAAAACGCATTCCATGATATCGTAAATATGATAACGTGTACAAATCGCAAATACTTTATATATCACTAGTTTGTACATAGCCCCCACTTTCAAGGCAAATAATATATGGAAACGAAAATGAAGGTATCTAAGAAACTTGTCCTTTATTAACTTCCATCGCAAATGAAAAATAACGAAATAATAGAAATTAAAAAAAATCACTATCTAAAAATAGCCATCCGGTATCCTTTTCTACCCTCTAGTAAACAAAACACTTTAATTTAATGTTTTACATATAATGTAAAAATTCAATTTCTTATAGATAAAACCCTAATAAAGGTGCAAGGACAATTTTATCTGCCTAAATATTCTAATAATATTGAACATTTATAATAATTAATAAAACTATTACATTGCGCAAAGTGATGTAGAGTTGGAGAATGGTGAGTTAACTTTAAAACGCTGTATGCTACGGTATGAGTTTCTCTTGGATTTTTTTTTAACATTTCCTCCTAAACCCTTGCTCGTTGTTCTTGTGGGAGACGGGGGCTTAGGCAGGCCCGATGTAAGGGATCACCCCTACAGTGGACATCAGCCCTCGCCTCCCCACGTAATCCGGGCTCACCATGGGCAATAATGATGATTTTTTAGCCTTAATAGGAGTATTAACCCTTGCCCCTTCATCAACTAGCCTATCTGAATTAGATTTCACTGGTTTCCCGACACCTGTCTCTCCTTTGACCACAGCTCCGACCACTGATATTAATGCCCCCTCCTCGATATTTGCTGTCAACTCTATCCATTCCGAATCATGTACCCAGATCATTACTTAACCTTCAGAATATATTTCTCCTTCTCCCCTAACAGGCTTCACTCCATCTCCTACTGCAGTCTTCTTCATTGTCTGCCCCCTCCCCCCTTATCACTACTCTTCATCCTTACTGTCCTCCTCCCCACAGTGCTACGTCTCTCCATACCAACCCAACTTTCTCCCTCGTTCTTCTACTGCTTCCACCTCTGCAAACCTTTTGAGCACCCTTTTTAGTCCAGCCAAATGCGATCGATTCTTTGTGATACCCTCCCCCTCCATCAATGTCTCCGAAAACAAGTAGGTAAAGTTTCTTTTCGCATTCGTTACAATCGTTTACACCTCATCACAGTTACATCTGAGTCCCAAGCTTGTACACTATCTACCCTGATTGATCTTACTAGCAAACCTATTCCTACCCAACCTCACTCCTCCCTTAATACTTGTACTGGAACTGTTTATGTCTCCCCAACTAATTGTCCTGTCTATGACAAGGACTGGTCAGACTGTGAAAACGATCTGCTTGCATGCCTCGTCGACTACAGTGCTGCACTATTCCTCCAAGAGGTTTGCGTAAGTCCTACACCAATACTGCCAAGATTAACTTCCGCAGACATGACCTCCCCCATAAAGTTTATATTGGTGGAGAGTCCTGTCCTGTCCGACCATATCGTTCCTTCCCCGTCACTATCTGAAACGTTTTCATTTTGATCACCCTGCTCCACAGCCTGCTACCCTCTATGTACCCAACCTGGTCACGACCGTTGAAATTGCTCTGCTCTGTCACGCACGTGTGCCAATTGTGGCAGCTCCATAATGTATTTTACAGGAGCTGCCCTGCCTACAAGCTCGAATATAAGGTAGCAGTTCTCAGATTCAAGCTAGGCCTCACTCTACGGAAAGCCAGACAAGTAGCACACCGACGAAGTTTATCTCTTTCTTTCTATTCCAAAACTATACTTCTGTAGTAGGTTCTTTCCTTAATTTTAAGGGTCGTATGAAAAAAAAAAAATGTTTCTCAATTCAAGATGTTTGATCAAAATGATCTTATCTTATATTCGTTTTTTGGGGATAAAACTCAAAGTAAATGATAGAATTAAAGGTTTACTTTACAGAGCAGATACTTAAGTGTGTGTATATATATGTATGTATATATATATGTATATATATATGTATCTTATATACGTTTTTCCCTTAGTAATATATGTCTTAGGGTAAAACTCAAAGTAAATTATAAAAAAAAAGGTTTACTTTACAGAGCAGATACTAAAATGTATATACATATACACACACACACACACACACACACACACACATATATATATATATATATTTATATATATATATGTATATATATGTCTATAAATATGTATATATATATGTATATACAAATGTGTATATATATACATATATATATATCCATATCTATTTATCTATCTATATATTTATCTATCTATCTATCTATATGTATATAATTCACAAGAACAACAAAACAAAAAGATACCCTTAAGTGGATTCAGAACTTTCGAGTTTTACTGAATATATCTTGGAACGCTAAGAATAAGGCCAAGCTTGAGAAGTAAGCTCTAATATCTTATATAAAAATAAAAAGGCTGAAAGAACAAAAGCAGAAATCAGAAAATTAAAAAAATAAATTTCAAAGTTATTTCAAAATTTGATAAAACAAACAGAATAATTTCCTCGTGAAGGAGGCATCTTTTGAGTGTTGTGGGTGCAATGAGAGTGAGACCTTTCCCTTGTACACTAGGTGTGACGTCACCTTCGACATACCCTCAGGCATATTTACACACCGAAAACTTCTGGTTACACGTGCTCGTTTGCGTAGAGTCAATTACCATTCATGCAATACTAAACAATTGTTACGGTGAATTAATCCACCGTCAACTTCACTTCACTCCCCTCCCATCTTCTTGATGTCTCAGCATCACCCCAGTATCTCTTCCCCCTACCCTGAACCCCCTAACTCTACTCCCTCTCTCCCCCAGTCAAATTCTTTTCCAGTATAAATCCAGATAGTCTAATCTCTACTACTTACCTGATGCCTAACCCTTCTCCTTCTCACTCTACTTGTTGCACCAGGCGATCTAAACGTTCCATCCCATATTCTACCACATCCTCTCTTACACCCCCCCCTCTCTCTCTCTGACATATGTTCCCTCTTCTCGTCCTCATAAGAAAACCTTTGTTTCTCAGACCTCCCCACCCAACTCCCCTCCAGATACTCTTGAAGACATCCAAAACTTTGTAAACATGACCCAGGACAATTCCCCGTTCCCTCGTCCACCCTCCAATACCCTCCTTTTCCTCTACATTCAAAGTATTTTCCAATATCCATTCTGGTCCTCCTTAAGTTCCCCCTACCTCTCTTTCTGCCACTCTCCCCAAAAAACATCCCATCCTCTCCTCCTTCCCCATCATCCTTACCCCTCCTATCTGGATGCTGGATTCTTCCTGATACTTCTCCACCTTCCCCTTTTCCCTTATTTCATTCTCCGAATTATTCTCCTACTTCTCCAACTACCATTTCTACTGTTATTACCCATGTTTCATTATGGCTCTTTTGCAGTTTTCCTCATACAGTGCCCCTCTCCCTTCCTCAGACACATACTCTCCATTTGATCTAATCACTCTCTGCCCTTAACTCTTTCCTCTTTTACGAATCTCCACTATACTCCATTTGCTCCCCCTCCATTCCCTTTTCGCTACTCTTCTATCCTACAGTATTCTACAACCTTTGGCAACTAACAAATTATTTTCCTAATACATTACCATAATGCTATATGACCTTAGTTGTCTAGCACATTTATTTCTTCTAACCATTCCTCATTTTTAAATACTTTACTGCACAGTACAGCACCTACGCGTGACATATTAGTCATAAAGCCAATATATGGCATGATATATTTATAACGAATCACACGACACTAAGCATGTGATAAGGGTGCACGGTTTCTATGGCGATGGGTCACTATGACCTTGACGAAAGGTTGCAGACTTTTTGATGGAGTGACTCGGGAAGGCACCATGTTGCAGTGACTGTGTTATGCGAGGTGTCCTCTCATAACCTTGTCCACTTAACTTACCTACCCTCATTGCCCTTGTCGTGAATCTCCAACTGAAGGCCGGAAGAACCTGGGGAGAATTCACGAGTTACCCCTTTACAACGCGAGGCCGTCAATGCCGGTAGCTGTGTCTCCAGGAAGTTGTTGGGGGGAAACAAAGAGATGCAGTGGGAAATGGGTTTTACCACTTTATGTACTTTTTACTGATTATTATATTGTGTATGAATTTTATTATTCATTTTTCTTTTAAATATCCGCACATGAGAACACATTCTGCCTGATGGGATAATCAAGTCACATATTCTTATATTTTACAATACATTTTAGACTAAAGTATTTGTCCATAAAGAAATCGTGGTTGTCTGATAGGGGGAATCACGTGAATACCGCCTCCAGCTTGTCTGACCTGAGATTCCCCTTATCTTATAAGCGGGCTTGCTGGGGAGGTTATATATATGTCCCGGATGGCCAGGTCAAAGCTGGATGTTGATGGCACAAAAAAATCGTTTTTTAAAAATTAATTGAGGCTGTACAATATTATTGCTATTATTCTCGTTGTCTTTGTTATTGTTATTACTATTGTTGTCAAGATTATTAGTACTGTTGTTGTCATTGTCAGCAACATTATTATCAACCCTTCCATTGATATTATGAAAATTATGATGAAAGTAACCAAAATTGTTATCGTTATTATAATCCTGCTTTCCATAATAACCATTTTGGTCATTTTCATTATTTTTACTACCATTATAATTTTCATTGCTTTCATTATAAGCATCTTCATTATTATTACGATAATTAATAATTAACAGCACCATCATCATCATCATTAATAATCATAATCAGCGCTTTTATTATCACTATAATATTAGTGTTACAGTCATTAGTATCATCATCGCTATTGCTGTTATCATTACCATGGTATTAGAATTATCATTATTACTTCTACATAATAAATACCATTACTGCTGCTACTGCAGTGATTCAGCAGATCCACCAAGATCACTGGCATGATGTTCTGCTCAACAAATTCTTTAATTATTAGAGATAGTTGGATGAAGGCTCACAGAAAACAAAATAAGACAAACAATATTTATTAAGAGAAAGTTGAACAAAACGGTGGCTAAAATTGAAACCAAAGACTAAAAACTAAACAAAACTAGTGGGGATTAAAACCGAACTCTGCAGCAAATAAAACACTGCAAAAAGCTAAAAAGTGAACTATATTTAATACTAAAATTGATTATAGTTAATAAAACACAAGTAGAATATAAGATAATGAAGATCAAATTGAACCAAACTGCAAATAGAACAGGTGAAAGGCTTAAAAGTAAAACAGAACTTATCGTGAGCAAATATAAAATAAAATGTAATTAGTAAAACATACAGGAACCTTAAGAGTGAAAGTGAACTTAAATGAGCAAAAACAAAACTGAATATAAATAATAAAACACGGGAGGAGACTGAAAACTGAAACAGATCTTAAACGAAATAAAATAACATGGAAGAAAACAAAAGACTACGACAAATGACATAAAAGAACATAAAAAAAACTACGACGGTCCAGCAAAAGAAGTATCCCTTTGTCGTTTTGTTTTGTGTTGGCGGCGCTTGGAAGCATTGGAACGCGTTGTCAAGAGTTATTTCTGATCAGTAATTGTAATGATATATGAAGTTGACATCTGTGAATAATCAGATTTATGGAAGGTATGGTCCTTGTTAATTGTTTTGAGGTAAAATTTACTAATTTGAGTTTCTTAGTATATGGATTATGACAAATTTATCCAGAACAGACCAAAGTGTCATGGAATAGTATTTGCTTATGTTGCATTGTTGGCATTTGTAGGGAATGTAATTGAATATTTGGGATTTAAATTCAGAATATTTATTATTTCAATTGTGTGGTATTTGACTCATCCATGATTTAGAATCTCAGAATGTCACCAATACATTATGTTGAACCGGTTCACCACTTGTCAACAATTACGATTTTACAACAGTTGCTTCTTATTATTGGTGAATCACTTACGTCCTTTGGCCTTAAACAACGCTACTTAACTTTTATAGTTCTAATTCATAATAAGAATTTTATTTCTGCAAGCAGGACAATACCCGTGACTACCTTATTCAGTTTCTTAACGCTAACAAAAATCTACGGGGATTAAATATTCATTTCAGAAATGAACACTTTGAAAAGTTCCTACAAAGCATAAACAATAACACTTCAGTGTCTGAAATCTGGGGGGGAAAAAAATAAAAGACGCTTTACAAAAGGAAGTGAGGTCACCGATTGTACCCTTTTGCAAGTAACAACCGGTTTCCTCACTCATTTTTGCAAGTAACAATCAGTGACCTCATTCCTTCTCAAGAAACAATCAATGACCTCACTTCCTTTTGCAAGGAACAATAGGTGACCTCACTCCCTTTTTGTAAGTAACAATCGGGTTTACCGATTGTTACTAGCAAAAGGAAGTGAGGAGAACAGATTGTTGCAACGAGAGTGAGATCACCGATTATTCCTTGCAAAAGGGAACAAGGGAGTGCAAGTAACAATCGGTGACCTCAATCCCTTTTGCAAGTAACAATCGGTGACCTCAATCCCTTTTGCAAGTAACAATCGGTGACCTCAATCCCTTTTGCAAGTAACAATCGGTGACCTCAATCCCTTTTGCAAGTAACAATCGGTGACCTCAATCCCTTTTGCAAGTAACAATCGGTGACCTCAATCCCTTTTGCAAGTAATAATCGGTGACCTCAATCTCTTTTGTAAGTAACAATCGGTGACCTCAATCCCTTTTGTAAGGAATAGTCGGGGACCACACTCCCTTTGCAAGTAAAATCTGGGCCCGTATATATGTAAATATACAGTATGCAATATCACGCCGTCTCACACCAGGAGGCTTAAAACAATGCTGGATATCTGCCCCCCCCCCTCTCCCACAGGCTTACGAATATGACCACACTCGAGGTGGCAACACACTCCAGTCGGAGCCATGGCGTGGCGTCGTTTTGCCCTGTATATTCCTTAAAGAGACTGGGAGAGACTACTTTACATTGCCAGACGCTTACTTGCATCTCCCTTCATACTGCAACAAGAACTTCGGTCGCCTTCCCTTCGCCGAAGCCGAGGGCACGGGCGTTTTATCCCGCGAGTGAGGAGGATGCTCGAAAACAGTGTTGTTGTTTAATCAATTTATACTTCATTTGCATTCTCTGACACCACTCTCTCTCCTAGAATAAGCAACCACGAGATGGAATTGAATTACTTTGATTTTTACATTCTAAGAGTATATATTACTTCACAGAACGTTATGAAAGAAAAAGGGTAAACGAACGACCTTGCCAACATCGCCTGCAGTTTGCCCAGCAGTATGTGGAGAGCGCACGGGAAGCTCCATTGCTGGATGAGTGTAAATATCATAAACTTTTGTTCAAAATGTTCATAGATTAATTTAGTTCAAAATTTGATAGATCTATATGATTATACATAGCAGTGCCCTATACGCCATATTTGATGTTCTAATTATCAGCATCTATATATTCTTTGTAGCCCTACTACGATTTTGCGTTCAGATAATGTTCTGTAATGAAGAAAATGATGTAGCATATTTTCTGTTTACTCTATGTGTTTAGAGACGAAAAGAAAAAGAACTAGTCACTTCATTAGTTCGGTTAGACGCAATAAGATGGCGTGGCCACAGCCCACGAGAAGCATTTACAAAGATTTTGCAAAGACTTGATTCTATTTAGCTGTCATTTGTAAAAGTTTCATTGCGATTTCCGTTGCCCCAAAGGGTCGCGTTTTCCGTTGACTAACCTGGAAATAATTTCCGATTAGTGATTTTTTATCTTTTTTTTCATATTCCTCATTATCTTTCCTCTCGTTTTTTAATACAAATGCATCTGCTTTGTTGCTTTCTCAAAACTATATGCGGTTTTATTTCGTTTTTCCTTATCATTTCCATTATCCGTTCTTAACTATTTAACGACGCTACTGCCTGTTTCCTGTAACTGCCTCCCATACGGCGGAATGCGAGCGCTGCTTCAGTTCCCGCCAAATGCGAACGCTGCCTCAGTTCCCGCCAAGGTCTTGGTGGAGTTGAACCATCATACTTCTGTTGTCAGTGTGACGCGGTAAGATTTTATATTTAAATATTGTTTTATTACCATTGTGTCGCTTTTATCTTCATAGATCATCCCTGTGTTATTGATGAATTGTTTTTTGCAGGTAGGATCAATTTTGGCTCCATGAAGGCGACCTTGCTGCATGCGTGCCGGTCGCACAAGCTAAGCAGAGAGCTTTTCTTGCGACTCTGCAAGGAGGGACTTTCTCTTTCCAAGCAAGGCTATAGCTGGACAGCTCACCTGTACCCTCGACACTGACGGTATGTGAGATCAGTATTTTCTGTAACTTTGCTGTGTTACTTGACACGAAGTACTAATTAAGGGGGAGGGGGCACATGGGTCTATCCCCTCCGTATAGGGAATAAATAGATTGTAGATAAGGTTAGGTTTGCAGTTTTGGGTTCTTATGATACCACACCGTTTACTTAACGTGTGACTGAAGTGTTTTATTATAATTGTATTGTTAGAAACTTGACACGGCGTTTCTGAAAATTGACTCTGCGCATCTCGCTTTGCGCTTGTTCACTCGGGAGCCATTTTCGTCCGTCTGACAAAGGCTCGTGTTTTCGAAAATGTTAATTTTTAAGGTTTCATAAATCACTTTCTTAGATTTCTCCAGGTCCCTATTGCCATCCTCCCCCCCTTCAATCCCCGGCCCCCCACGCACCCCCCAAGATCGTTGTGTAGATGAAATATGTAAAAAGATCAGGTTTTCCATTACTTTGCGTCTCGGTAGCAATAACCAAGCTCTCAAACCCAAACAAGTCCTCAATCAGAAGTCATTCTCTGATTGAAAATCGCCTCCTTATCTGATCTAAATTTAAACATTTTTAGGAAGCCAATGGAAATGAAAATGGAAACTGAAACATAATCTGAATGAATACCTATCCTCCAAAAACGGGAATTTTAAAATAGTATCCCCTTAATTTATTCAAGTTTTCTCTTTCGATTTTGAATAGGTCGTTGCGTTTTCCTCGTCGTCCTCGTCCTCGTCCTCGTCCTCGTCCTCGTACTCGTACTCGTACTCGTACTCGTACTCGTACTCGTACTCGTACTCGTACTCGTACTCCTCCTCCTCCTCCTCCTCCTCCTCCTCCTCCTCCTCCTCCTCCTCCTCCTCCTCCTCCTCCTCCTCCTCCTCCTCCTCAACCTCCTCAACCTCCTCCTCCTCCTCCTCCTCCTCCTCCTCCTCCTCCTCCTCCTCCTCCTCCTCCTCCTCCTCCTCCTCCTCCTCCTCCTCAACCTCCTCCTCCTCCTCCTCCTCCTCCTCCTCCTCCTCCTCCTCCTCCTCAACCTCCTCAACCTCCTCCTCCTCCTCCTCCTCCTCTTCCTCCTCCTCCTCCTCCTCCTCCTCCTCCTCCTCCTCCTCCTCCTCCTCCTCCTCCTCCTTCTTCTCTTCTCCTTCTTCTCTTCTCCTCCTTCTTCTCTTCTCCTCCTCCTTCTCTTCTCCTCCTCCTTCGCTTCTCCTCATCCTTCTCTTCTCCTCCTTCTCTTCTCCTCCTCCTTCTCTTCTCCTCCTCCTTCTCTTCTCCTCCTCCTTCTCTTCTCCTCCTCCTTCTCTTCCTCCTCTTCCTCTTCCTCTTCCTCTTCCTCCTCCTCCTCCTCCTCCTCCTCCTCCTCCTCCTCCTCCTCCTCCTCCTCCTCCTCCTCCTCCTCCTCCTTCTCCTCCTCCTCCTCTTCCTCCTCTTCCTCCTCTTCCTCCTCTTCCTCCTCTTCCTCCTCTTCCTCTTCCTCCTCCTCTTCCTCCTCCTCTTCCTCTTTCCTCCAAACGCCCAGATGCTCTGCTCCCTCCTTGAGCTTCAGACGGTGAATATAGCTGCCTAGATTTTCCTTTGTTTTCAAAAGTTTTCATGGTTAGTATCTGGCGCGCGCGCGCGCGTGTGTGTGTATGTGTATGTGTATGTGTATGTGTATGTGTATGTGTACACGTGTGTGTATGTGTATATATAATTTATATGTATGTATATGCATATGTATTATAAATATGTATATTGTATCTATATACATATGTATATTCAACTAAAAATATATGTTCATCTATGTATTTATATATGTGTATAGATATATATGTATGTATATACACATGTATATGATATTCGATATATATATATACACACACATATGTGTGTGTGTGTGTGTGTGTGTGTGTGTGTGTGTGTGTGTGTGTGTGTGTGTGTGTGTGTGTGTGTGTGTGTGTGTGTGTGTGCGCATGTTTATATACATACAAACATACATTCATTCATATTCGTGCCATCACCGATGACGAACTAATTGACTTGACCAATGATCCTTCCCAGACACTTTGTTCCCTCCATGAGATTCAAACAGCGAATGTGGCTGCCTAGGTTTATTTCAATTTTCCGTGTAAAATGCCATTGTTACCACCTTAAGTTTCCCCTCATAATTTTTATTCTGTTGTGACAAGAATATGGCTTACATATTGTGTTTGTTCCATTTGATGAAAATTAAGATTCTTCTTAATTTACATTGCACTCCATTGTAAGTATCAATCGGCGACCCCTACCCACCGTTTGCAAGTAACAATGGGTAACCTGATTCTCTTTGCAAGAAACAATCAATGACCCAACTCCCTTTGCAAGAAACAGTCGGTGACCCAACTCCCTTTGCAAGAAAAAGTCGGCAACCCAACTCCCTTTGCAAGAAACAGTCGGTGGCCCAACTCCCTTTGCAAGAAACAGTCGATGGCCCAACTCCCTTTGCAAGAAAAAGTCGGCAACCCAACTCCCTTGGCAAGAAACAGTCGGTGACCCAACTCCCTTTGCAAGAAACAGTCGATGGCCCAACTCCCTTTGAAAGAAAAAGTCGGCAACCCAACTCCCTTTGCAAGAAACAGTCGGTGACCCACCTCTCTTTTCAAGAAACAACCAGTGACCCAACTCCCTTTGCAAGAAAGTGACCCAACTCCCTTTGCAAGAAACAGTCGGTGGCCCAACTCCCCTTGCAAGAAACAACCAGTGACCCAACTCCCTTTGCAAGAAACAGTGACCCAACTCCCTTTGCAAGAAACAGTCGGTGGCCCAACTCCCTTTGCAAGAAACAGTCGGTGGCCCAACTCCCTTTGCAAGAAACAGCCGGTGACCCACCTCCCATTGCAAGAAACAGTCGGTGACCCACCTTCCTTTGCAAGAAACAGTCGGTGACCCACCTATTGCAAGAAACAGTCGGTGACCCACCTTCCTTTGCAAGAAACAGTCGGTGACCCACCTCCCATTGCAAGAAACAGTCGGTGACCCACCTTCCTTTGCAAGAAACAGTCGGTGGCCCAACTCCCTTTTCAAGAAACAGTCGATGGCCAAACTCCCTTTGCAAGAAACAGTCGGTGACCCACCTCCCTTTTCAAGAAACAACCAGTGACCCAACTCCCTTTGCAAGAAACAGTGACTCAACTCCCTTTGCAAGAAACAGTCGGTGATCCACCTTCCTCTGCAAGAAACAGTCGGTGGCCCAACTCCCTCTGCAAGAAACAGTCGGTGACCCACCTCCCATTGCAAGAAACAGTCGGTGACCCACCTTCCTTTTCAAGAAACAGTCGGTGACCCACCTCCCATTGCAAGAAACAGTCGGTGACCCACCTTCCTTTTCAAGAAACAACCAGTGACCCAACTCCCTTTGCAAGAAACAGTGACCTAACTCCCTTTGCAAGAAACAGTCGGCAACCAACCTTCCTTTGCAAGAAACAGTCGACGACCCAACTCCCTTTGCAAGAAAAAGTCGGCAACCCAACTCCCTTTGCAAGAAACAGTCGGTGGCCCAACTCCCTATGCAAGAAACAGTCGATGGCCCAACTCCCTTTGCAAGAAAAAGTCGGCAACCAAACTCCCTTTGCAAGAAAAAGTCGGCAACCCAACTCCCTTTGCAAGAAAAAGTCGGTGGCCCAACTTCCTTTGCAAGAAAAAGTCTGCAACCCAACTCCCTTTGCAAGAAACAGTCGGTGACCCACCTCCCTTTGCAATGTAATGTTATGTATATTAAATGTACTGTTTTGACCTGCTAGCCTTTTGCACTGATGACGCTTGGGTTTTGAGCTTACATTAATACTCCATTTATGTAAATTTTATTCCTAAAATACCATTGTTATTATCTGAACCTCCAACTATTATAGGAGGTTTTGTTGAATTTGGTGAAAGTTAAGATTCTTTTTTAAATTATTTTGTAAATCTAACTCGTATCCTCGATGAATAGATACCCATTTTATGTATATGATATATATACACATGTATATGGATATACATGTATTTACATTATATATGTATAAATATGTACATGCGGTTAAATATGGTTATATAAACAAACGCACGCAAATGCGCGCGCACACGCTCGCACGCACGCATACACATACATGTATGTGTGTACATATATACATACATGCATGTGATATATATATGTATACATGAGATATATATATACACACATGTTTGTATGTGATTTTGTCTATATACACGTTGCGTGTGCGTTCGCGTGTGCGTGCGCGTGCGCGTGCACGTGCGCTGCGCGCATTCATGCTCACAGTGTGTGTCTACCATCGATATGATAGTGGGTTGAGGACCACTAACAATGATTACCTAACCAACTACTCCCCTGGGGAAGGATCATATGTTAGCCGCCCCAATATAAAAACCCAGTGAAGTACACATGTGTGTGCTTTTATATATTTGTTCTTGTATATATGTTTGTGCGTTTGTATATATATATTCTTATATATACATGTATTTGCAAGAAACAGTCGGTGACCCAACTCCCTTTGCAATAAACAGTCGGTGACCCACCTCCCTTTTCAAGAAACAACCAGTGACCCAACTCCCTTTGCAAGAAATAGTGACCCAACTCCCTTTGCAAGAAACAGTCGGTGGCCCAACTCCCTTTGCAAGAAACAGTCGGTTACCCACCTCCCATTGCAAGAGACAGTCGGTGACCCACCTTCCTTTGCAAGAAACAGTCGGTGACCCACCTCCCTTTTCAAGAAACAACCAGTGACCCAACTCCCTTTGCAAGAAACAGTCGATGGCCCAACTCCCTTTGCAAGAAACAGTCGATGGCCCAACTCCCTTTGCAAGAAACAGTCGATGGCCCAACTCCCTTTGCAAGAAACTGTCGGTGACCCACCTCCCTTTTCAAGAAACAACCAGTGACCCAACTCCCTTTGCAAGAAACAGTCGGTGACCCACCTTCCTTTGCAAGAAACAGTCGGCGACCCAACTCCCTTTGCAAGAAACAGTCGGTGACACAACTCCCTTTGCAAGAAAAAGTCGGCAACCCAACTCCCTTTGCAAGAAACAGTCGGTGGCCCAACTCCCTTTGCAAGGAACAGTCGATGACCCAACTCCCTTTGCAAGAAAAAGTCGGAAACCCAACTCCCTTTGCAAGAAACAGTCGGTGGCCCAACTCCCTTTGCAAGAAAAAGTCGGCAACCCAACTCCCTTTGCAAGAAACAGTCGGTGACCCACCTCCCTTTGCAATGCAATGTTATGTATATTAAATGTACTGTTTTGACCTGCTAGCTTTTTGCACTGATGACGCTTGGGTTTTGAGCTTACATTAATACTCCATTTATGTAAATTTTATTCCTAAAATACCATTGTTACTATCTGAACCTCCTACTATTATAGGAGGTTTTGTTGAATTTGGTGAAAGTTAAGATTCTTCTTAATTTACTTTACACGTGTTTTTTTCCTGAATTTTAAATTATTTTGTAAATCTAACTCGTATCCTCGATGAATAGATACCCATTTTATGTATATGATATATATACACATGTATATGGATATACATGTATATACATTATATATGTATAAATATGTACATGTGTATATATGGTTATATAAACAAACGCACGCAAATGCGCGCGCACACGCTCGCACGCACGCATACACATACATGTGTGTGTACATATATACATACATGCATGTGATATATATATGTATACATGAGATATATATATACACACATGTTTGTATGTGATTTTGTCTATATACACGTGTGTGCGTGTGCGTTCGCGTGTGCGTGCGCGTGCACGTGCGCTGAGCGCATTCATGCTCACAGTGTGTCTACCATCGATATGATAGTGGATTGAGGACCACTAACAATGATTACCTAACCAACTACTCCCCTGGGAAAGTATCATATGTTAGCCGCCCCAATATAAAAACCCAGTGAAGTACACATGTGTGTGCTTTTATATATTTGTTCTTGTATATGTTTGTGCGTTTGTATATATATTTTTTATATATACATGTATTTGCAAGAAACAGTCGGTGACCCAACTCCCTTTGCAATAAACAGTCGGTGACCCACCTCTCTTTTCAAGAAACAACCAGTGACCCAACTCCCTTTGCAAGAAATAGTGACCCAACTCCCTTTGCAAGAAACAGTCGGTGGCCCAACTCCCTTTGCAAGAAACAGTCGGTTACCCACTTCCCATTGCAAGAGACAGTCGGTGACCCACCTTCCTTTGCAAGAAACAGTCGGTGACCCACCTCCTATTGCAAGAAACAGTCGGTGACCCACCTCCCTTTTCAAGAAACAACCAGTGACCCAACTCCCTTTGCAAGAAACAGTCGATGGCCCAACTCCCTTTGCAAGAAACAGTCGATGGCCCAACTCCCTTTGCAAGAAACAGTCGATGGCCCAACTCCCTTTGCAAGAAACAGTCGGTGACCCACCTTCCTTTGCAAGAAACAGTCGGCGACCCAACTCCCTTTGCAAGAAACAGTCGGTGACCCAACTCCCTTTGCAAGAAAAAGTCGGCAACCCAACTCCCTTTGCAAGAAACAGTCGGTGGCCCAACTCCCTTTGCAAGAAACAGTCGGTGGCCCAACTCCCTTTGCAAGAAAAAGTCGGCAACCCAACTCCCTTTGCAAGAAACAGTCGGTGACCCACCTCCCTTTGCAATGCAATGTTATGTATATTAAATGTACTGTTTTGACCTGCTAGCTTTTTGCACTGATGACGCTTGGGTTTTGAGCTTACATTAATACTCCATTTATGTAAATTTTATTCCTAAAATACCATTGTTACTATCTGAACCTCCTACTATTATAGGAGGTTTTGTTGAATTTGGTGAAAGTTAAGATTCTTCTTAATTTACTTTACACGTTTTTTTTCCTGAATTTTAAATTATTTTGTAAATCTAACTCGTATCCTCGATGAATAGATACCCATTTTATGTATATGATATATATACACATGTATATGGATATACATGTATTTACATTATATATGTATAAATATGTACATGTGTATATATGGTTATATAAACAAACGCACGCAAATGCGCGCGCACACGCTCGCACGGCACGCATATACATACACGTATGTGTGTACATATATACATACATGCATGTGATATATATATGTATACATGAGATATATATACACACATGTTTGTATGTGATTTTGTCTATATACACGTGTGTGTGCGTGTGCGTTCGCGTGTGCGTGCGCGTGCACGTGCGCTGAGCGCATTCATGCTCACAGTGTGTCTACCATCGATATGATAGTGGGTTGAGGACCACTAACAATGATTACCTAACCAACTACTCCCTTGGGGAAGGATCATATGTTAGCCGCCCCAATATAAAAACCCAGTCAAGTGCACATGTGTGTGCTTTTATATATTTGTTCTTGTATATATGTTTGTGCGTTTGTATATATATATTCTTATATATACATGTATATATATGTATATATAAATATGTATAATTCACTAGCACCTTAGATGGACTATTTTGTCCTACCACCTTTACATTGCCAGCATGTATTTTGATATGTCTATGCAATGTTATGTATATTAAATGTAATGTTTTGACCTGCTAGCTTTTTGCACTGATGATGCTTGGGTTTTGAGCTTACATTAATACTCCATTTATGTAAATTTTATTCCTAAAATACCATTGTTACCACCTTATTTTTTTATAATGATTATTGGTTACATTATAGGAGGTTTTGTTGAATTTGGTGAAAATTAAGATTCTTAATTTTACACATTTTTTTTTTCTTGAATTTTAAATTATTTTATAAATCGAACTCGTATCCTTGATGAATAGATACCCATGTGTATGTATATATATGCATTTACATTATATATGTATAAATATGTACATATGTGTATATATACGTTTATATAAACAAACGCACGGAAACGCGCGCAAACACACGCTCGCACGCACGCATACACATATGTATGTGTGTACGTATATACATACATGCGTATGTGATATATATATGTATACATGAGATATATATATACACACATGTATGTATGTGTTTTTGTGTATATACACGTTGTGTGTGTGTGTGTGTGTGTGTGTGTGTGTGTGCGCGCGTGCGGTGCGCGCATTCATGCTCACAGTGGGTGAGTCTACCATCGATATGAGGACCACCTATAATGATTACCTAACCAACTACTCCCCTGGGGAAGGATCATATGTTAGCCGTCCCAGTATAAGAACCCAGTCAAGTACACATGTGTGTGCTTTTATAAATGTATTCTTGTATATATATTGTGATTTTGTGTATATATATTCTTATATATACACATGTATTTATATATGTATATATAGATATGTATAATTGAGTAGCATCTTTAGATTGTCAACATATTTTGAGTAGTCTTTATAACATGTTATGTTAATTAAATGTACTATTTGCACTAGCCACTTTTTTTGGTTTTGATCTCGTGTTGATGTGCGATTTCTGCCAAGTATCAGTCGGTGACTTCACTCCCTTTGCAAGAAACACTCGGTGATCCTCAGACGGATGTGACTGGCTCGTTTTTGCTTTGTTTTTATATGTCTTTTATGGGTAGCATTTTCTGTTCTGACATGATAGTTCAATCACTAGCACCTTTTGATGCTTAACATGTATGTATATTAGATGGACTATTTTGTCCTAGCACCTTCAGATTGTCGGCATATATTTTGATTTGTCTATGCAATGTTATGTATATTAAATGTACTGTTTTGACCTGCTAGCTTTTTTGCACTGATGGTTGGGTTTTGAGCTTACATTAATACCCCATTTATGTCAATTTTACTCTTAAAATGCCATTGTTACCACCTTATTTTTTTTATAACGTTTCTTATTGGTGACATTATAGGAGTTTTTGTTGAATTTGGTGAAAATTAAGATTCTTAATTTACTATTCACACTATTGTTTTTTTTTCTTGAATTTTAAATTATTTTGTAAATCTAACTCGTATCCTTGATAGATACACATATTATGTATATAATATATACATATACCTATATATGTATATATATGTATTTACATGAATATACATTTATGTATGTATATATATGTATAAATATGTAGATGTATGTGTATACATATGTATATATAATCATGCGCATGCAAACGCGCACACAAGCGCGCACGCACGCATACACATGTATGTGTGTGTACATATATGCATACATGCATATGTGATATATATATGTATACTTGTGATATATATATATACACGTATGTATGTATGTGTTTTTGTATCTTTATACACGCGTGTGTGTATGTATATATATATTGATGTACATATATGTAAATATATGTATAAATATGTGCATGTATGTGTATACATATGTATATATAAACAAGCACACGCGCGCGCACACGCATACACATGCATGTGTGTACATACCTCTTTAATGTGTATTGTAAAATGTTTTTCTCTTGTGATATGTAGTGTAAATCAGATGCTTGAGATTTTGTTAAATGTGAGGAAAATTAAGAATGTTCTCAGTTTACTTCACACACTTTTTTTTCTTGGATTTTAAATTGGATTATAAATTAACTCATGGTTTCCTTGATTTGATAGATAAATAGTTATACATAAAATATATATACAAATACATATTTTGTGTATATATATGTACTGTATATATATATACTGTATATATATATATGTACTGTATATATATATACTGTATATATATATGTACTGTATATATACCTTTTATATATGTACTTTATATATGTTATATATGTACTATATATATTATGTATATGTACTGTGTGTATATATATATTATTTATATATTTACTGTATACATTATATATATGTGTATATATATATACTGTGTATATTTATATGCACTATATATATTTATATATACTGTATATATAATATATATCATAGTGTATATATAATAAGTATATGTATACTATGTATATATATGTACATAGTATATATGTACTATATATATAGGCTAATATGAATATGTATACAATTTAGATTACAAGTTTCTTATTGGTTACATTACAGGAATTTATTTTTGAATTTGGTGAAAATTTAGATGCTACTTAATTTACTTCATTTGAAATGATTTTTTTTGAATGTAAATTATTTTTCAAATCTAACTCGTGGTATCCTTGATATATACACATTGTTTGTATATAATGTATATACAGATATATGTGTATAAATATACATATATATGTATAAATAATATAAAAACGCACACACGCACGCGCGCACGCATACACATGTATGTGTACTTATATACATACATGCATATGTGATATATATATGTATACATGAGATATATATATATACACACATGTATGTATGTGTTTTTGTGTGTGTGTGTGTGCGCGCGCACCTGTATGTGCGCTGTGCGCATTTATGCCCACAGTGGGAAAGTATCGTCGATATGATGGTGGGTTGAGGACCACTAACAATGATTACCTAACCAACTACTCCCCTGGGGAAGGATCATATGTTAGCCGCCCCAGTATAAAAACCCAGTCAAGTACACATGTGTGTGCTTTTATATTTTTATTCTTGTATATTGTGCGTTTGTGCATATATATTCTTATATATACACATGTATTTATATATGTATATATAGATATGTATAATTGACTAGCATCTTTAAATTGTTAACATATATTTTGGTTTGTCTTTATACTATGTTATGTAAATTAAATGTACTATTTTCACCTGCCACTTTTTTTGGTTTTGATCTCGTGTTGATGTGCGATTTCTGTCAAGTATCAGTCGGTGACTTCACTCCCTTTGCAAGAAACACTCGGTGATCCTCAGACGGATGTGACTGGCTCGTTTTTGCTTTGTTTTTATATGTCTTTTATGGGTAGCATTTTCTGTTCTGACATGATAGTTCAATCACTAGCACCTTTTGATGCTTAACATGTATGAATATTAGATGGACTATTTTGTCCTAGCACCTTCAGATTGTCGGCATGTATTTTGATTTGTCTCTATGCAATGTTATGTATATTAAATGTACTGTTTTGACCTGCTAGCTTTTTTGCACTGATGACGGTTGGGTTTTGAGCTTACATTAATACTCCATTTATGTCAATTTTACTCTTAAAATGCCATTCTCACCACCTTATTTTTTTATAATGTTTCTTATTGGTTACTATGTAGGAGGTTTTGTTGAATTTGGTGAAAATTAAGATTCTTCTTAATTTACTATTCACACTATTGTTTTTGTTTTTCTTGAATTTTAAATTATTTTGTAAATCGAACTCGTGTATTTATTCATACATTTTATGTATATAATATTTATACATGTGTATGTATATATATGTATTTACATTATATATGTTTAAATATGTACATGTGTATGTTTATATAAACGCACGCAAACGCGCGCACACACGCACGTATAAACATATGTATGTATATTTATACATACATGCATATGTGATATATATATATGTATACATGAGATATATATATATATATATACACATGTACGTATGTGTTTTTGTGTATATACACGTGTGCGTGCGCGCATTCATGCTCACAGTGGGTGAGTACCATCGATATGATGTGGGTTGAGGACCACTAACAATGATTACCTAACCAACTACTCCCCTGGGGAAGGATCATATATTAGCCGCCCCAGTATAAAAAGCCAGTCGAGTACACATGTGTGTGCTTTTATATATATATATTCTTGTATATGTTTGTGCGTTTGTGTATATGTTATATATATGTATTTATATATGTATATATAAATATGTATAATCCACTAACACCTTTAAATTGTCAACAGATATTTTGATTGGTCTTTATACTATGTTATGTAAATTAAATGTACTCTTTTCACCTGCCACTTTTTTGTGGTTTGATCTCGTGTTGATATGCGATTTCTTTCAATCTTCCTTTTAAAATACCATTGTCTCCACCTTAAGCTTCCCCGTATAATGTTTTCCTCTTGTGATAAGTATATGGCTTACGTACTGAATTCGTTGAATTTGATGATAATTGTGATTTTTCTTCGATTTTGTGTATATATATTCTTATATATACACATGTATTTATATATGTATATATATGTATAATTGACTAGCATCTTTAGATTGTCAACATATATTTTGAGTAGTGTTTATAACATGTTATGTTAACTAAGTGTACTATTTGCACTAGCCACTTTTTTTGGTTTTGATCTCGTGTTGATGTGCGATTTCTGTCAAGTATCAGTCGGTGACTTCACTCCCTTTGCAAGAAACACTCGGTGATCCTCAGACGGATGTGACTGGCTCGTTTTTGCTTTGTTTTTATATGTCTTTTATGGGTAGCATTTTCTGTTCTGACATGATAGTTCAATCACTAGCACCTTTTGATGCTTAACATGTATGAATATTAGATGGACTATTTTGTCCTAGCACCTTCAGATTGTCGGCATGTATTTTGATTTGTCTCTATGCAATGTTATGTATATTAAATGTACTGTTTTGACCTGCTAGCTTTTTTGCACTGATGACGGTTGGGTTTTGAGCTTACATTTATACCCCATTTATGTCAATTTTACTCTTAAAATACCATTGTTACCACCTTATTTTTTTATAATGATTATTGGTTACATTATAGGAGGTTTTGTTGAATTTGGTGAAAATTAAGATTCTTCTTAATTTACTATTCACACTATTGTTTTTGTTTTCTTGAATTTTAAATTATTTTGTAAATCTAACTCGTATCCTTGATAGATACACATGTATATAATATATACATATACATATATGTATATATATGTATATATATATTTACATGACTATATTTATGTATGTATATAGACTATATTTATGTATGTATATATATGTATAAATATGTAGATGTATGTGTATACATATGTGCATATAAACATGCGCATGCAAACGTGCACACACACACGCGCGCACAGACGCATACACATGTATGTGTGTGTGTACATATATGCATACATGCATATGTGATATATATATGTATACTTGTGATATATATATATATACGTATGTATGTATGTGTTTTTGTATCTTTATACACGCGTGTGTGTGTATGTATATATATTGATATATATGTATATATATGTATAAATATGTGCATGTATGTGTATACATATGTATATATAAACAAGCACACGCACGCGCGCACACGCGCACACGCACGCATACACATGCATGTGTGTACATACCTCTTTAATGTGTATTGTAAAATGTTTTTCTCTTGTGATATGTTGTGTAAATCAGATGCTTGAGATTTTGTTAAATGTGAGGAAAATTAAGAATATTCTCAGTCTACTTCACACCATATTTTTCTTGGTTTATAAATCTAACTCATTCATGGTTTCCTTGATTGATAGATAAATACGTATACATAAAATATATAAACATATACATATATTGTGTATATATATGTACTGTATATATATATATATATACACTGTATGTATATATATATATATATGTCCTGTATATATACCTTTTATATATGTACTGTATATATGTTATATATGTACCATATATATATATTATGTATATGTACTGTGTATATATATTATTTATATATGTACTGTATATATATATATATATATATATATATACACTGTGTGTGTATATATATATATGCATTATATATATACTGTGTATATAATATATATCATAGTGTATATATAATAAGTATATGTGTACTATGTATATATACGTATATAGTATATATGTACTATATAAAGGCTAATATGAATATGTATACAATTTATATTACAAGTTTCTTATTGGTTACATTACAGGAGATTTTTTTGAATTTGGTGAAAATTTAGATTCTACTTAATTCACTTCATTTGAAATGATTTTTTTGAATTTTAAATTATTTTTCAAATCTAACTCGTATCCTTGATAGATACACATTTTTTGTATATAATATATATACATATATATGTATTAATGTACATATATATGTATATATAATATATAAAAACGCACACACGCACGCGCGCACGCATACACATGTATGTGTACATATATACATACATGCATATGTGATATATATATGTATACATGAGATAGATATATATACACACATGTATGTATGTGTTTTTGTGTGTGTGTGTGTGTGCGCGCGCACCTGTATGTGCGCTGTGCGCATTTACGCCCACAGTGGGAAAGTATCGTCGGTATGATGGTGGGTTGAGGACCACTAACAATGATTACCTAACCAACTACTCCCCTGGGGAAGGATCATTTGTTAGCTGCCACAGTATAAAAACCTAGTCAAGTACATGTGAAATAGTTCGTCAAACGGCGCATCGTTGGTGGCAGAAATGTGCATATGTATACATATTTACAAGTATATATATACATAAATATACTTATATAGACATACATATGCATATACATAAACATGTACATAAAGATGTATAAATGAATATAAATATAGTGTGTGTGCGTGCATGCGTGCGTGTGCGCGCGCGCATTCATAATGAATGGTAAGTGAGGTCACGATCATTTCTAGTGATCAGTAGTGAGATTCTGAGCATTGAATGGTAGAGTGATCCTGACCATTAATTTTGAATTCTTGAAATATTCCAAGCATTTCAGGTGAATAGCAGTGAGATCCTGAACATTCCTTTTTAAAGTTAGTAATTACCCCAGCATTCTTAGTGAATGATATTAAATGGTAGTGAGATGAAAATTCACGAGCATTGCTAGGGAATGGTAGCTAGATCATTGTTATTCCTATTGAATGGTAGATCCTAAGCATTCCTAATGAATAGTAGATACATCCCAAGCATTGCTAGGGAATGGTAGTTAGATCTTGAGTATTACTTGGGAATAGTAGTTAAATCCTGAGCATTCATAGTAGTTAGATCCCAAATATTCCCTTTGAATGGTAGTTAAATCCCGGGGATTCCTTTTGAATGGTAGTTCCCAAGCATTCCAATTAAATGGTAGTTAGATCCCGAGTATTCCTAGTGAATAGTAGTTAGATCATGAGCATTCCTTTTGAACGTTAGATCCCGTGCATGGTAGTGAGATCTCGAGCATTCCTATTTAATTGTAGTAAGATCCTGAATAGTCCTGATGAATGGAAAGTTAGATCCTGAGCATTCCTAGTGAATGATAGATCCTGAGCATTTTTAGTGAAAGGTAGGGATATCCTGATTATTACTTTTGAATGGTAGAGATCCTTAGCAGTCCTGGTAAACGGTAATGAGATCCCGAGTGTTCCTAGTGAATAGTAGAGAGATCCCGATCATTCCTTTTAAATGGTAGAGAGATCTTGACCATTCCTAGTGTATGGTAATTAATTTCAAGCATTTGTAGGGAGTGGTAGTTGGTAATTAATTTCAAGCATTTGTCGGGAGTGGTAGTTGGATCCTGAACATTCCTTTTGAATGGTTGATCCCGAGTATTGCTTGTGAAAGTTGGTGATGACGAGCATTCCCATTGCATTGTATTGAGATCTAGAGCATTCCTTTTGAATGTTAGTGAGATCCCAAGCATTCCTAGTGAATGGCAGTGAGATCCCTAGCATTCTCAGTGAATGACAGAACCCTAGCATTCCTGGTGAATGGTAGTTAGATCCCGAGCATGCCTAGTGTGAATAGTTGTGAGATCCTGAGCATTCCTTTTGAGTATTAGATCCTGATCATCCCTTTTGAAAGGCAAGAACCCGAGCATTCCAAGGGAATGATCCCAGTGAGATCCACCACCACCACCACCGCTATCATCACCACCACCACCATCACCATCACCATCGCAACTACCACCATACCACCACCATTACTATCACCACCATCACCACCACTACCACCATCACCACCACTACCCCCATCGCCACCACTACCCCCATCACCACCACTACCCCCATCACCACCACTACCACCACCATCACTATCACCACCACCATCACTATCACCACCATCACTATCACTATAACCATCACCACTATCACCACCATCACCACCACTATCACCACCATCACCACCACTATCACCACCATCACCACCACCACCACCACCACCACCACCGCCACCACCACCACCACTATCACCACCACCACTATCACCACCACCACTATCACCACCACCACTATCACTACCACCACTATCACCACCACCACCACTATCACCACCACCACCACTATCACCACCACCACCACTATCACCACCACCACCACCACTATCACCACCACTATCACCACCATCACTACCACCACTATCATCACCACCACCAACACTATCACCACCACCACCACCACCACCACCATCACCACCACTATCACTATCACCACGACCATCACCACCACCACCACTATCACCACCACCACTATCACAACCACCACCACCATCACCATCACCATCACCACCACCACCACCACCACCACCATCACTATCACTATCACTATCACTATCACTATCACTATCACCATCACCACCACCACCACTACCATCACCACCACCATCACCATCACCACCACCACCATCCCACACTTCTCAGCACCAGTCAAAGTGGGACTTCGAAGGAACGCCGAGTGAGTGAAGTGGAAGTAAAGGCTTCGACTAATTTCATTTTCGCAGGAAAAAGTTAAATAACATGAAATTTCAACCTCACAGCCTCATGCAATTTTAACATTGTTTGAGTCCTTTAACTTTTGCGATTGAAAAGCTGGGAATAATTGTTCTAATTACTAAAAATATATTCATATTCATATATTCATATATACATATATGTATATATGTATATGTATACACATATATCTGTATATGTGTATACATATACTTATATATATTCTAACATACATACATATACATATACACATGCATATACATATATAAATACATATATACACATGCATATACATGCATATACATGCATATACATGCATATACATGTATATACATATATATATACATACACATATAATTACATATATCATACATATATACGTATACGCGCACACATACATACGTATAGATAAATATATACATATATATGCATACATATAGACATACATGTGTATATATATATACATATAGAGAGGTACACAGCTATATATACATTTACATATATGTGTATACATGAGTCCGTATATACACATACATCTGTATATATACAAAAATATATACATCATATATATATGAAAAAAAATATATATATATTCATATATATAAATATATATATATATATACACATGGTATAAAACCCACACTGTAAAACTAGATTTAATTGAGAATGAGACTACAGTTTCGGAATCCACCTGGATTCCATCACCACCACTACCACCATCACCACCACCTCCACCACCACCACCACCACCACCACCACCACCACCACTACCACCACCACCACCACCACCACCACCACTACCACTACCACCATCACTATCACCACCACCACCATCACCACCATCACCATCACCGTCACCGGCACCATCACTATCACATCACTATCACCACCACCATCACTATCACCACCACCATCACTATCACCACCACCACCTGGATTCCTGAAGATGGAATCCAGGTGGATTCCGAAACTGTAGTCTCATTTTCAATTAAATCTAGTTTTACAGTGTGGGTTTTTATACCATAGTATCAACACGGTAGTTTGTTTTCTCCTTTCACATATATACATATTTATATTTATATTTATATATTTATATATAAAAATATATTTATGTAAAGATATAAGTGTACATACATATGGATATATATATGAATATATAAATATATAGATATAGATATATAGATTATATATATATAACGTATAAACGAATATACATATAGATAAATATATAAGTAAATATGTATTATAATTAAATGTTTATGTAATGTAAATGAATATAAATCTCTATATGTAAATATATAAATCTATATATGTAAATATATAAATATATATGAATATAAAATATGTAATGTAAATAAATAAAAATATATATGTATATGTAAATATATAAATATATATATATGTAAATATATAAATATATATGTATATAAATAGATATATAAATATAAATATATAAATATGTATACATATAAATAATGTGTAAATCTCTATATATATGAATAAATGTATAAATCACTATATATATATGAACTAATGTATAAATCTATACATTTATTCATACATATAAATTATACATTTATTCATACATATAAATTATACATTTATTCATACATATAAATTATAACTTTATTCACATCTATATAATTTATGTATATTAAATAAATGTATAAATGCAATATATATATAAAAAATTCAACAAATGTATGAATCTGTAAATATATACATATATATGTATTTACGTATATATACGTAAATATATAGTATGAATGTATATACATAAATAAATGTATATATTTATATATATATATATATATATAAATGTATGTGTATTGGGGGTATGTATATATTATTTACTATAAGTATCATATATAATTTTCTATTAGTATCATTAATATTTTTACCATTATTTTTATTATCATGACTGTTAATGTTATTGTTTTCGTTATTATCATTACTATTATCATTGCCATTAACACTGTTGTGTTATTATCATTATCTTTGTAATTGTTATTATCATTATTATTATATATATTTTTTGTTACTGCTGTCATTTTATTGATATTATTGTAGCTGGTGTTATCATTATATTTATTAATATTATTGTAGCTGGTGTTATCGTTATAATTATTGGTAATGATACAGTCATTACCCAAATAAAGAATATTACCTCTGTTTTTTGACTACCCTTGGAAGGAATTCTTTTTTTTCTTTTCTTTTTTTTCTTTTCTTTAATTTTCCTCCTCTCCAAACATACACCGCGACGCACGCCTTTTTTATCTCCCCCCCCCCCCCTCCCAAACACGCTCACAGCGCACACGTTTTTCTTTTCTTTTCTTACTTTCTTTCCCAAACACGTACACAACAACGCAAGCCGTTTTTCCCCACCCAAACCTCCACACAATAACGCTCGCCGTTATTTTAGTTCCCCCCCCCCCCCCCAAACATGCACACAACGCGTGCCGTTTTATTGTTTTACTTTTCTTCTCCCTAAACACAATAACTCCCGCTGTTTTTTTTTTTTTTTTCCCTCCCAAACACACAACGCACGCTATTTTTTATTTTCATTTTTCCAAACACTTGCGCACACAGCAACGCACGCAAGTAAACACAAGCACACACAACACAGAAAATCAAGCAAAGCGATATACAACTGTGCATTATTTTCTTTTTCAATCACTTTCACTGGAGACTGCAATGCAAAGATATTTTAGCAAAGTAGCAATGCCACTTCAGAACATGTATTTGAAGAAAGATGAATAGATCCACAGATACATAAATAAATACATTCAGTAAACAGCATTTCTACTTGAGGTAGAAATGCTGTTTGTATATGTGTGCGCGCTCATATATAAATGTGTTCATATATATACATGTATGTACATTATATATATACATTCTTATTGACACGTCTATGTCAATAAGAATCTAATATACCCGGATTCTCACGCTAGAAAATATGGTAATACTGTTCTCTTACATTTATCATGCATGAACATACATAATAAACGGGGAGTTGTGTGAGTATATAAAACAAATGAAACTTACGTACGCACACATCCTACCGAAGAACATGAGGGCGCCACACACGCAGCGGTGCTAATGAGCGTACACTTTAAATACAAACATACATATTACAATTGCTCATGATGGAGTGGCTAGATGGGGAATGAACAAGTGAATAATTATACATACTATAATAAAAAAAAGGATACAATAAAAAAAAAAGGAATTGTGGGGAGAGATAATAAATGTTTTATGTAAATGCTATAAAAACTCAAATAAAATAAAGAATTTGATAGAGAAATAGTTAAAAGAAAAAAAAAAAAAAATGATGAAAACGATTGTTTTATATTATTGCTTGAAAGAAGAAATTGAATAGAAAGAAATGGATAAGATAAAATCAAATGAATTGATAACAATAAAAAAAAAAAAAAAAATGCTCGTTTATGTAATTGTTTTATAAGAATCACTAATATAATATATATATATTTATCGATTTAAAAAAAAAAATGTATAAAAAGTGACGATGTTTTTTTTTTTTTAATATTTTACTTCCAATGTCTTTCTAAGCAATTACATTAAACAAGCAACGCATAGAGAGAAGAAATAGATAAATTATATTTAACACCATTTTTTAAAAATTTCCATTCTGTAAAAAAAAACCAAAAAAAAGAAAACGAAAGAAGAAATGAAATTTTATACACATATAATATAAATACTTGTTTTATGTAATTGCTTTAAAGAATTAAAAATAAAAGAAAAAAAATAATCGGGTAGAGAAAGGAAATAGAGGACATTATAAATATATAAAAGTGATTAAATATATATATATTTTTTTTATGTAATTACATATTAAAAAATCAATAAAAAAAAGATTCGGATTGAGAGAAGATTTAGATAGGAGAGATTATATATATATAAAATCTTGTACCTCGGAACTTCCCGTCATCCCCTCTATCCCTTCCACACCCTCCTGGATACACACATGAATCCCTTATATCACAACTATCCCCTTCCCCAAACTCCACCTAATACCCCTAATACAACACCAGCTCCCCGCTTTCATTCCTTATCCCACCCTCTAGCTCCTTCCCCTATAAATTCTCCAACACGTACTACAACCATTCCCTCCCCCCCCCCCCAAGTCCCTTACCCGTTGTTGTCGTGTGGAGGTGGGGACCTAGGACCCAGTGATGGGGAACTCCCTAACCTTGGAACAATATTAGTTGAGTCGAGGGCTTTATTTTTCCACTCCTTTTTCGTTTGTCCCTTCACCAATCTCTTATACTATCCACTTCCTAAGGTGTCAGAGCCATGCTGAAAGGATGAAAATGTGACTTTGTGCCAATCCTGAACGGCCTGAGGAAGCCATGGGCTTTAACCTAGCCCTTACCCCTCAAGGGAACCCTGAGGTGGACTTTTTTTTCCTCCCAACATACTCCAGCCTTACCATGGCTAATAATGAAGATATTGTCCCTAAAAGGAATTAATGGGGTGATTTGCTGAAGGGGCAGGACCTATAATTCAAAACTCCCGATTCCCCAACCCCAAGCTCTCCTTTGACCACGGCTCCGAACACTGTTAATAGGCATTCAGGAGGGGTAGTTGTTGTACAGTACCCACCCTAATCAACACTCGACCCCCAGGAGACATTTCTACTCTCCCAACATGCTCAACTTCAACACCAACCCCCCACAACCATCAACTACCCCAACCTCCCTAATTACTACCTTACACCCTTATTGTCTACCTCCCCATAACACTACTCCCTCCACACGCCCCCGCCCTTCTTCTACCCCCACCTCTACAAGAATCTAAAATACTCTAACTCAGCCATATGGGACCAATCTTCGTGATCCCTCCCACAGCTCCCTATTCAGCCTACTTGTTTTTGGAGACATTGACATCACCCTTCTCTTCCAGCAGTCTTTCCGTGGCTACCCGACTGCTCCCGTCTTGTCACATTAACATCTGAAAACTAAGCTATAGCATTAGCAAATCTCCCTGATTTATATGGCAATCCCATCCCTACAGAACCCCATCCAACCCTTAATACTTGCACTGTCACGGTCATAGATTGGGCAATTTATTGGGGAGATAGAAACAAAGATTGGTCAGATTGTGGAGAAGACTTATGTCGCATAGTTTGTGAGACAGGCGAGTATGTACAATGCTACTCAATTCCTCCCAGAGATCATCTTAAAGTAATTTTGGCAATGTTAGTGGGTTTCTTCTGAAGACATGACCTTCCCCTAAATGTTTACATCGGTGGAGAATCCCCCTTTGTCCGACCATACCAACCTCCTCGTCAGTGCCAAAATTGTTAGCGTTTAGGACACCCAGCCAAACACTGCCGTTCCACAGTCATACCCTCTATGTACCCAACCTGGCCATACTCAATCAACTGTTTTACACAATCACGCACATGTTCCAACTGTGGTGGCCCCCATAATGTATGTAGGTGGGACAGCCTCTATAAATAAATTTTAGTCTGAGGTAGCAACTCTCAGATTCAGACTTGGACTCACTCTGAAGCCAGACAGGAGGCACATCGACGAGGCTTTTCTCTTACCCCCTACTCCAGTAATGTCGCTCACTCTGCCACTACCCCTACCCCCTAGCTCCTACACCCTCTCCTAAACCTAACCCCCCTCCATCTAACTTCCCCTCTTCTACCTTCTACCTTCCCCAGATATTCAGAATTACATATTGAGTCCCAAACTGATACTCATCCACCTTCAAATTCTACAACCCCCGGTCCCTCCACACTCAGTGACTGCCGATACCCATCCTCCTACTCGTATTCTCCCTACACCCAATCCTCCTACCCCATCCCAACAAAACCCATCCCCCCCGACTCCACCCTCACCTATATTAATCCTCACACCATCCCCTCTATCCCTTCCACTCCCTCCAGGATACACACGTGAATCCCTTATGTCACAAGTACCCTATTACCCAGACCCTCTACCTACCAACACCCCTCCTGATACAACACCACCTCCCCAACCTCATTCTTTTTCCCACCCTCTAGAACCTTCCCCTTCAAATTCTCCAACACGTACTACAATCGTTATCACTAAATCAATGAAAGTATAAACATCCTTCATCGGAACATTCGCGGTTTCCGCTCTCACAGACCTGACCTCCGACATATCCTCTCCTCTTTATAACCCATCCATTATATGCCTTCAAGAAACTTCTCCAATACCAATCCCCAATTACCATTTTGTTTCTTCCCCACACTCCCTTTATGTCTCATCCATACTTACCAACTAGAAAACACCTTATGTCATACCTGTCCCTTGTACAGTTATTCGTATCTTTCTTCGCCGCTGGATCACTGTAATTTTAGTCTACTTCTCCCCTTCCCACCCCATTAACTCTGTTGCTTTTGAAAACCCAATTTCCCAACTTCAATCACCTTTCCTCATGGTAGGTGATTTTAACTGCCGCCACACTCTTTGGGGTGATTCTATCACCAACACCCGTGGCCGAGCTCTAGAGCGCTTCCTCTCCACAGCTGATCTTATTCTAAATACAGATCGCCCCACACTTTGTTACACGCATGCAGACTTTTTCATGCATTGCCCTCTATGCTCCCCTTCTCTTCATTTAGATTTGCACTGGTCAGTTCTAGACCACTTTCCAGTTCTTTCTCCAACTTCATATGTACCACTTCCTAACTCCCCACGCTGGTGCTTTGATAGAGCCGACTGGCGTACTACATACTCCACTCCCTACTATTCATATCCCTCCATCCTCCCTCTCATCCGTATCAGAAATGATACAATTTTTCATAACTACAGTCCTAAAGAGCTGCCCATACAGCTATCCCTCGAACCTCAAGATTCTATACCTCCAAATGTGTTCCATGGTGGAATTCTGATTGCACTAAAGCACTCCGTATAAAACGTGCAGCCTGGAACAATTACCACTACAAACAAGGTACCCCTCATCGACTATCAGCTCTTATCTCCTTTAAAAGAGCATCTACCTGTTTTCGTCGCACAATCCGAAATAGTAAAACCAATAGCTGGCGAAATTATGTTTCCTCAATTACATCCTCTACATCTATCTCAAATGTTTGGCGCCGGATCCATAAACTATCAGGCAAACATCCCCTCCATCCAGCCCCCATCCTCCATATTCGAGATACCCTCATCTCTGACCCTCCCGAAGTCGCTAATGAACTGGGTGATTATTACAGCCAAGTCAGTAGTGGCTCTCACCTTTCTCCACACTTCTCTTCTATTAAAACCATCAGGGAACGTACCCCCATTATCTTCACCCTATCCTCTGCTGAGTCCTATAATGCTCCCTTTTCTTCCTCAGAACTCAGTGCTGCCCTAAAATCGTGCCGCAACACTCATGAAGGCCCTGACGATATTCACTACCTTCCTATTAACAACTTACAACCACATATGGACATCAAGAATTTTTCCTTCCCATTGGCGAGAAACTCTTATCCTCCCCTTCCTGAAACCCAATAAATCGGGTACCCTCCCTCAAGACTATCGCCCCATCGCACTAACTAGCTGCTTATGCAAACTACTAGAGCGAATGGTTAACTTCCGCTTAATGTGGTATCTTGAATCCCACAATCTTATCTCTCCTTCCCAGTTTGGTTTTCGCCGTACCCGAAGCACAGCTGACCTTTCTCATTTTGAGACATATTACATCTGCATTTGCACGCCATTAATCCGCACTAGCTATATTTTTTGACCTAGAAAAAGCATATTCTCCAACAATTGTCCTCTCTAGGCATACGTGGAAACATGGGTGTCTTCATAAAGTCTTTCCTCTCCCAACACACTTTCCAGGTCAGAATTGCCTCTGCCACATCATCTTTCTTTCCTCAAAATGAAGGCGTCCCACAAAGCAGTGTGCTTAGTACCACCTTATTCCTTCTTGTTGTAAATGACATTGCCTCAGTTCTACCACCAGGAACCTGGTCATCACTTTGTTGATGATTTAACCATCTATGCCTCTGGCACATCCATACCAAATCTCTACCAATTTCTTCAATCTGCAATATCATCAGTTTCCTCCTGGGCCACAAACCATGGCTTCCACTTTTCTACCTCCAAATCTTTTTCCATCCTTTTCTCTACCTTCACACTTCTTATATGACACTCCACTCCAACACTGTTCCTCTGGTAAATTCCTAGGCGTCATTTTTGACTCCAAACTATCCTGGCGAGACCATATTCTTTACATCAAAGAAAAAGCTCGTCGCCGTCTCCGAATTTTACAAACCCTATCTCATTTATCCTGGGGTTCAGATCGAAAAACACTCCTTCATCTTCATGTCACCTTAATCCTCTCCACTCTAGATTATGGATGCCATATCTACTCTGCCTCAACTTCTCTCCTTGCTCATCTTGATACAATCCATCACTGTGGTCTTTGCTTAGCCCTAGGTACCTTCTGCTCCTCTCCAGTTGAGAGCCTGTACACTGAATCAGGCATACCATCTCTCGACGCCATGCCCTTCTCTCTCTCCGATGTTATGCTCGATTCCACCAAATTCCCCTCACTAAACTATCCCACGATCCCTACTTTCTACCTTTGCTTCTCCACGTTTACCTACTCCTTCCTCCACTCGCATGGATAACCTCCTCTCCCATTCGCCTTTTCCCCATCTCCGACCCCTCCCGTTCTCTGTCCATTCAGTCCCTCCATGGCTTATACCTTGCCCCCATATTTGCTCCTCTGTCTACCCTAACCCACCAAAATCAAATATTCCTCCTACTGTCCTTCTCACCCATTTCCTTGACCATGCCTCCACTCATTCCTTCAGTATTCCCGTCTACACTGACGGCTCCCAAACCACCTCTGGTGCTGGTTTTGCAGTAATCTTCCCAACTCGTACTTTCAAATACCCCCTCCCTCCTGAATCCAGTGTCCTTACTACAGAACTGTATGCACTCCTTTTTGCCTTAAAACACATATACTAACTACCCTCTTCCTCTTATACAATTTTTACTGACTCCCGTAACTCATTGACACATAAAGTCAATACACACGAGCAACCCCCTTGTTTGTAAGATCCAGAACTGGTTGTTCTACCTGTCCACACGTCATAAAACAATCAAATTTTGCTGGGTACCCAGCCATGTTGGAATCCCCGGCAATGAACAGGCAGATACTCTAGCACTCTACGCTGCTATGTCCACATCAAACCAACCACGTTTTTCACATATCCCAGCCACGGATTATTACCCACACTTTAAGACCTTGTATAATCGATGGCAATCTTTTTGCTCAAGTCTCCACACTAATAAATTACATACTGTAAAACTGTCAATCTCCTCCTGGTTAGCTCCATTCCATCGGAACAGACGTTGGGAGACGGCTCTCGCCTGCTTACACATTGGCCACACCCGTCTAACACACTCCTATCTAATGTCACAATCCGATCCACCCCTATGTCCCTTATGTAATGTTCCTCTTTCAGTCCCACATATTCTATTGTCATGCCCACGTTTTGAAGCAGCCCATACCTCTACTTTCTCCCACCTATCCTCTCTACATAGACATCCCAACTTATCAGACATCCTTACAGAATCTCACACTTTCTGCTTTGACAACCTGTTTTCCTTCCTCAAACGCATATATATCCTTCACTTAATCTAACCCTTTACATTACCTCTTCCGACCCTAACCAATTCACTCACCAATTCCTTAACCAAACTTTAACAACTAATCACTAACCCAACCACCCTTCACTAACATTAACTATAGTGCTACATGACCTTAGATGTCTAGCACATTTATTTTACTCTTAACCATTAACTATTAACCACACTTCTCTTCTATTAAAACCATCAGGGAACGTACCCCCATTATCTTCACCCTATCCTCTGCTGAATCCTATAAAGCTTCCTTTTCTTCCTCTGAACTCTGTTGCGGCACGATTTAAGGGCCGCACTCTCATGAAGGCCCTGACGGTATTCACTACCGTATGCTCCTCCTTATCCTTCCTATTAACAATTTGCAACCACATATGGACATCAGGAAATTTTCCTTCTCATTGGCAAGCTCTCATCCTCCCCTTCCTAAAACCCAATAAATCGGGTACCCTCCCTCAAGACTATCGCCCCATCGCACTAACTAGCTGTTTGTGCAAACTACTAGAACGAATGCTTAACTTATCTTGGATCTCACAATTCTCCTCAGTTTGGTTTTTGCCGTGCCCGAAGCACAGCTGACCCCCTTTCAAATTTTGAGACATGACATCTGTATTTGCACGCCATGAATCCATACTAGCTACATTTTTTGACCTAGAAAAGGCATATGATACGACATGGAGGTAACATATTCTTCAACAATTGTCCTCTCTAGACATACGTGGAAACATGGGTGTCTTCATAGTCTTTCCTCTCCCAACGCACTTTCCAGGTCAAAATTGCCTCTGCCACATCATCTTTCTTTCCTCAAATTGAAGGCGTCCTACAAGTCAGTGTGCTTAGTGCCACTTTATTCCTTGCTATGACATTGTCTCACTGATGACCAGGCTCCTGGTGGTAGAACTATGTTGATGATTTAACCATCTATGTCTCTGGCACATCCAAATTGCCCAGTCTATGACAATGATTGGTCAGATTGTGGAGAAGACTTGCTCGCCTGTCTCACGGACTATGATGCGACATCGGTACAATGCTACTCCATTCCTCCCAGAGGTCATCGTAAGAAACCCACTAACATTGCCAAAATTACTTTTTCGTAGACATGACCTTCCCTTTAATGTTTACATCGGTGATGAATCCCCCCCTGTCCGACCATACCAACCTCCTCGTCAGTGCCAAAATTGTTGGCGTTTAGGACACCCAGCCAAACACTGCCGTTCCACAGCCATATACCCTCTATGTACCCAACCTGGCCATACTCCTCAAACGCATATAAGTCCTTCACTTGATCTAACCCCATTACATTATCTTACCCAACCTTACCCCATTCACTCGTCAATTCCTTTGCCAAGCTTTGGCAACTAATCACTAACTCAACCACCCTTCACTGCCATTTACTATAGTGCTACATGACCTTAGATGTCTAGAACATTTATTTTGACCATTAACCATTAACATGTATATATTTACACATACATTTGTGTATATATATTCATCTATACATATATACAGTACAGATGTATATATATATAATATATACATGTGTATATATACATATTTATATATTAAATGTGTCGCGTTTATCTCGTCCTCAGTCCTTGTGGATCGATCTCTCCTGTCTCTCTTCTCCTTTTCTTTCTCTGTATTCTTTCTCGTTCTCTCCCTCCCTCTCACTCTTTCTCTCTGTCTCTGTCTCACTCTTTCTGTCTTTCTCTCACAAGGTCAGGTACTTGTTACAACTGCTGTCCACCAATCTGTCAGGGCTGTGTTAGTTAAACTAACGGTCCGTTTGTATGTATACATACATATGTGGATATATTATATATATATTTATATTTATACTTATAAATCTATGTATATGTATATATATATATATATATATATATATATGCACATACATATATACTTTACATATATACACATGTATATACACACACGCATATATATATATATATATATATATATATATATATATATATATATATATATACTGTATATATATTTATATTTAAATTTATGTATATATATATATATATATATGTATATATATATATATATATATATATATATATATATATATATATATATAACATGTCTATATGCAATACATGTTCAGAACTCATGTATATATGTTCATATTTATCGCTATATGTATATATATGTATATACATATGTTCATAGTTATATATATGTTCATAGTTATATATATGTTCATAGTTTATTCAATGTATATAAGTGTATAT
This sequence comes from Penaeus chinensis, assembly GCF_019202785.1. NCBI lineage: Eukaryota > Metazoa > Arthropoda > Malacostraca > Decapoda > Penaeidae > Penaeus > Penaeus chinensis. The sequence goes on along the minus strand of NC_061820.1, from coordinate 20,881,162 downwards.
ATATATAGATATATATCTATATACATATATTTGTATATTTATTTTGTGTGTATGCATATATATGTATATATATATATATACAGTTGCGGAATTATATTTCAGTACATATGCTGGGTCCCACTTTTGTACATCTGGCAACCACCTCGATGTAAACATAGTAAATAGTATTTATATGAATGAGACGAAAACCCTAGGTTTGTGATAAAGAGTGCTTGGAAGAACATAAATCGCCATTAAGTGTATTAATATATATTTTTAGAAACGAAATAAGCTATTTGATATGTCGTTTTTTTTCTTTCAAATAACTGGTTGCAAAATGTGTAGTATTGATTATCGTTTTTTTTATGGAATATTCTTCAAATGGGACTTTGAATTGTTTATCGAAATGGCAACACCTATGGAGGTAAGGCGACATTCCGCCTTTATTTGAACAGAACAATGATATTTGCATATTGAATATAGAAAACGCCTCATACTTCAAACCTCTATGTGTGGCAGTAAATCAAACAGAAATCTGCAAATTCGCTGAGAAGTTAGTAAGTGCTCCTCGATGCTGCACCATCTAGTAGCAGCTGATCGAACTAATGAAGGGAGACTTTCTTTTCACCGAAACGAAACACTATCAATAAACAGGAGACACTACGTTATATTCTCCATTATGCATGATTATAGAACACATGAACGCAAAACCGCAGTATGATTATGGAGAATATAAAGACGCTTTATCATTGTGTGTGCATGTGTGTACATATGCGTTAGGTGGTTTGAAGGAATATCTTCAATATTTTCACATTCATTCTGAGGGAGTTGATATGTGTTGCTCTCTACTTTTGTCTGTCTTATTTGGAAGTTTTGTTCTCGTTTGTCAATTCATGTCTATCCACTGTATATGTGTAGGTGTAATTAAATTTGCATGTTTACCTTCATTACAAAGTCAATGTTTATATATTCCGTTATGTTTACGAAAGCATATTTTTTTTATATATGAAATGTATTAGATATCGTTGGCTTTAAAGAGTAATTTTTCATACACGATTTCTTGGAATTATTTTATTACTGAAAGGGAAACACCTGAAGTGGGCCGGCGTTTTAGCTCCACAAATGATTATAGCTGCACATTGTTTACACTTATAAACGCCTTCTTTAAACAGCTACATACAGCAGCTGTAGGAAATGGTAACGAGTAGTTGCAAAGCTCTCGCCGAATTTGCATATTCTGACTATCTAGAAGCAGCCAATTGAAAAAATAATGTGAGGTTCAGAAGAAAATATGGTACGTTGTAACCTTCTTAATAGAACAACTGTACCGAAAATCACAGGAATACAGTGAATTTATAAGGGTTTTATCATTGTGAGCATGTATGCGTATTGAGAAATTAGAGACGCTGACGATTTTTAATGCGCCTGTACGCCATTTTCGGTAATTGAGTACTAGTATGCGTAGTGATTTAGCATTTCAAACTTTTTGAACCTCGTGCAGCAAAAAATAACATGTATTTGTTTATTGAAATACTTTCTTGCTTTGTATGAATTGACTGATCGGTAGAACTATTTTTTTTTTTTTTTTTAAGGTATTTAGTTGTCTTTTTTACTTATAAAGAAGAACAGTAATGTGTAGAAAAGAAGGCAAATATATGGGAAAATCATACTGACTGGAATAATTCATTTTTATTAAAACCTTGGCCAACCACCGTTATATTTTACAACTCGTAGTCTCTCCGGGACGAAAGCGACATGCTTATATACAAGTTCCGGTTTCCTATGTAGTACTTCCCATTCCATCTTTGCATGTTCTTTTAACTTTTGCGAGGTTCTCTCATTTGCCGTTTCCCAGACATTGACTATATTTACCCAGACGTGTTCGATTGGGTTAAGTCACATTCCTTGCTTGGCCATGGTAGGACGTCGAGGTGGTTTTGGTCACGAAACCATCTCGTATCTGCCATCGACGTGTGTATTGGGCAGTTATCCTGCATGAATACGATCGTTTTTGGGAAAGGCAAGGCATAGCTGCGTACTGACGGGAGAAACACTACTAATACGATCTATTTCTCCGAATTGAATCTCCCCCTCACATATCACGTGGCCACTCCTCGTAGTTTCGTAGATGCTTTGTCTATCATATCTGGAAAATATAGAATGAGATATTTGAATATAAGATATTAGGCATACATCAATAATCTATTGACAGTGATCTTTTCCATATATCATAATACAATAAAGAAGTTAAAGAGGTAAAAAAGTAATTTGCACACCTCGTGTTATCTCTCCTCCAGCACTGAACCTACCCGTGCGCGGTGGAACAAAATGTCTTTTCATCACTCCAGATTACCCCTCCCCATTAATACATGATTTAGCTGCCATACATTGATGTTTGAAGTATGAGGCGTTGTATATATTCAAGAAATATCAAATATCATTGTTAATTGTTCTGTTGAAATAGAAGCGGAATGCCGCCTTACCTCCATAGGTGTTGCCCTTTCGATAAACAATTCAAAGAAGTCGCATTTGAAAAATATTCCATACAAATCCAGCTATAATTAATAATGCACATTTTACAACCAGTTATTTGAGAGAAAAAAAAAAAAACGAAATATCAATTAGCTTATTTCGTTTCTAAAAATATATATTAATACACTTACTGGCTATTTATGTTCTACCAATCACGCTGTTTGTTACAAACAACCTAGGGTTTTCGCCTCATTCATTAAAATACTATTTATGCTATGTTTACATGCTATGTGGTTGTCAGATGTACAAAAGTACATTACTTAGCATTGCCTGTTTATCAGAAAATATACATACATCCATTCACACATAGAGCCCCGTGATGTTAAGAATTCCGTTGCAAGGAGTATACTGCCAACTCCGTTTGTGTAGTGCTGGCCCAATTTTGCACTCATTTCAACTTGATTTTGTAGTAAGCCATTTTTTGTATACAGCGCAAGCGCAACTAGCTTTGTAACCAGAATGTACGGAGCCGTCAGCGTAGCACTCGTATGCATCATCGCCCATACATTCTATGTTTCCTTATTGTTGCTAACGCAATTTATGTACACTGTTTTTTTTTTAGGAGAATGTAAGGTGCACGATCAATGTGGAATTTTTCTATGGCGGAATGGATCGAACTTTTGGTATTTTACTAATTGGGACATTGAGCTTTGTAATGTTCATTGGGATTTTGTGTATCAGAGGGCGCGCGTGTGTGATTAGTTATGTCTGCTTGCGTGATTTTATGATGCAGTTGTTTTTTAGAAATATGAATGATACACGGGTTCCCTTAGAGCTTTGACTCCAAATATGGTGGAAATAAATATTATTCTATCAGAAACGGATAGTAAGTTTAGTTCTGATCTCATGTTCACAAACCTTTTTGTTCTCGGGGCGCCGAGGATAATCCTCATAGCTTCATTTTGAACTACCTCCAAGCTATTTATTTTTGACTCCTGCAACTGCAACAAGTGCAGTGCATGATAGTCCACAACTGGCCTTATAAAAGCCAAGTAAAACAGTCTAGCGAGCTTAGCATGGATGTCATGTTCTCTTCCGACAAGAACTTTCAATGGTTTCAGTTTCTCCCAGAGTCTCTTCTTTAGAGAAAGGATCGAGTCTATATAATTTGAGTTCACCCCGAGATATTTATACTTATGACACATGTCAAGCTCCTTGTCTCCTATGTGAAAGGTGGGTAGGGGTATGATACATAGGTTGAGAGGCATTGTTTTCTCAGCAGAGATGACTAGTCCACACTCATGAGCCCTTGTTGCGAGTGTGTCGATAATTATTTGCATCCTCTCTTGTGATGATGCTCTGATTGAGCGAAACATGTCGTGTGCTCCCGTAGATTTTCAACGAACACGTTTTGACTTTGTCTTTCTAAGTCTTTTTTTTTGTGTAAATCATACTAATCCTTCCTTAGAATTACAGTACGAAGCCGACGAAATTCGACTACCACATTTTATCAGCATAGGCGTTTGGGGAAATGAGTTATGTAACTCATCAACAATTCAAATGTGAAGCACAACACTTAACGGCCAAGGAATATTTCATTTTCCCCAAAACCGTTGCAGAAGTCCGTGGCTGATCGATCTTACCGCTCATACTACATGTTAACGGTAAGTATTTTGTGCACACACACACACACACACACACACACACACACACACACACACACACACACACACACATCTGGTACTATTTTGGAGGGGTATATATATATATATATATATTTCCCAATTTGTATCTGTCATCTTGTTTTTTTTAATGAAATTATCTAAATGATTCTTTCGAAATTAACTTAAACGGTTAAATATGCTATCAGCGATAAACTTTTGACCCATAAGCAGAGACCCAAAACTTTTAAAGAGAATAATTGGGATGAGAATCAGTTTCCTAGACCTTGAGTTAGTCTCTTCTAAGCCCATAAAAGTTTCAAACAATACAATAGAGGGGATACAGAATAAGACCTAAGAACAGACTAACAACACCAGTCTATCATACACATATCCTACTTTGGCTAATGGTGAGGGTTCTTGTGCT
>NC_061820.1:20864123-20866623 GCF_019202785.1 Penaeus chinensis | reverse complement strand
ATTGTTATCATTATGAGTATCATTATTATCAATATCATATTATCATTATTATTATTATTATTATTATTATTATTATTATCATAATTATTATAGTTATTGTTATCATTATTATCATTATTATTATTATTATTATTATTATTATTATTATTAGTATAACTATTATCTTCATCACCATCATCATCATCATCACCATCACCATCACCATCACCATCACCATCACCATCACCATGATCATGATCGTCATTATCATCATCATTATCATCATCATCATTATCATGATCATTATCATTATCATTATCATCATCATCATTATCATCATCATCATTGTCATCATCATTATAATCATCACCATCACCATCACCATCACCATCATCATCATCATCATCACCATCTTCATAATCATCACCATCATCATCATCATCATCATCATCATAATCATCATTATCATCATCATTATCATTATCAACATTATCATCATCATCATCACCACCACCTCCATCATCATCATCACCATCATCACCATCACCATCATCATCATCATTATCATTATCAACATTATCATTATCATCATCATCACCACCACCATCATCATCATCATCATCACCACCATCATCATCATCATCACCATCATCACCACCACCATCATCATCATCACCACCATCATCATCATCATCACCACCATCATCATCATCATCATCACCATCATCATCATCATCACCACCATCATCATCATCATCATCACCATCATCATCATCATCATCACCACCACCATCAACTCATCACCACCATCATCATCATCATCACCACCATCATCATCATCACCACCATCATCATCATCATAATTATCACCATCATCATCATCATCACCATCATCATCATCATCACCATCATCATCATCATCACCATCATCATCATCATCACCACCATCATCACCATCATCACCACCACCATCATCATCATCACCACCATCATCATCATCATCACCACCATCATCACCATCATCACCACCACCATCATCATCATCACCACCATCATCATCATCATCACCACCATCATCATCATCATCACCATCATCATCATCATCACCACCATCATCATCATCATCATCACCACCATCATCATCATCACCACCATCATCATCATCATAATTATCACCATCATCATCATCATCACCATCATCATCATCATCATCACCATCATCATCATCATCACCATCATCACCATCATCATCATCTTCATCATCATAACCACCACCACCATCATCATCATCATCACCATCATCATTATCATCATCATCATCATCATGACAATCATTATTATTATTATTATTATTGTTATTATTATTATTATTATTATTATTATTATTATTATTATGATTATTATTATTGTTATCATTATCATTATTATTATTGTTATTATTATTACTATTATCATTATTATTATTAATATTACTATCTGTAGTAGTAGTATAGTCATCGTTATCCTCATCCTCATCACTGTTATGTGTTATTATCACTATTATTATCATCATACGTTCAATAGCAGCAACAACAGGGATGCCAACGATAATGACAACATTGACAATACTGATACTTATAGCAATAGCAGTGCTAAGACGTACGATCACAACACTGGCAACACCAGGCATATGGCGACGACACCGAAATGCTGAATGCAATGGATCAATAACAAAAAGAATGAGAATAAAAGCAAGATTAAACATATAGGGTACGGAGACGCCAAAGCAGAAGAAGGAGATTTAAGAAGTCGATGGAGAAAAGGCAGGAATAGAAGTAGGCAAATTCTGTTACTGTAAGCAAGGTGTATCTTTATTATATTACTGAATATATATACTTATGTCATTATATGTATCGAGTGTAATGTTCCATATAATGTGCTAGTCTATATGGTTTATGTAATCTTACATGTTACATCCCTGGGAAGCCAAGGAGCTGCTTGGAAACTGATTCCGTGAATAGAGGAGTCAAGGCACTTTGGCCGACTGATTCCAACCTAAATTCGCTGTTCTTATGTGGGTCCTATCTATCGGTCTCCTACATTCTCCGAAAAAGGGAATGCTGCGGGGGAGACGACCGGAGGAGGAGGGGCGAGGAGAGGAGGAGAGGAGGAGAGGAGGAGAGGAGGAGAGGAGGAGAGGAGGAGAGGAGGAGAGGAGGAGAGGAGGAGAGGAGGAAGGTTGAGGAGGAGCATAAAAAGAAGAAAATAAGAACGATTTATGTTGGAAAAAAAAGAGAAGGATGAAAAATAATCAGAGGAAAGGAGCGTTTCAACAAGTAAGACAAATCAAAAGCCGTTAAAAAGGACGAAATGAACCAGAAAAACAACGTAGGACGAGATAAAAGAGAAAGCGGAAAGAGGAGGAGTAACAGAAGCAAGCACAGAAGACTCAGAAAGGAAAAAGTAAGAAAGGAAGGACCTTGCCAAAGAAACGAGGGAGGAAGACGCTGTCGAGTAAAACGGTAAACGGAGTAGATATGTA
>NC_061820.1:20829123-20834123 GCF_019202785.1 Penaeus chinensis | reverse complement strand
CAACCCACAGGCAATGGCGCCGCCATTAGCTCTAGGGCGATCGTTTGGGGACGCGGGGGATGGAGGCGTGATGTGATGGCGGGCGAGGGGGCGGAGGGGGCGAGGGGCGGAGGGGGCGAGGGGGCGGAGGGGGCGAGGGCGCGGAGGGGGCGAGGGGGCGGAGGGGGCGAGGGCGCGGAGGGGGCGAGGGCCAAGCGATGACTAGCTGGCCATAGTCTAGCCTTATAGCGTGCTGACAAAGCCTTTAGGTCATGAGGATGCTGCGGGGATAATGATGATTACATGATGGTGGACTCGATGCTCGCGGAGGAGGAAGGCGAAGGAGGGAAGAAGGGAGGATGACGAGGACACGGGAAACGGGGATCGAACAGTGCGTGGGAGAGGAGGAGGAGGAGGAGGAGGAGGAGGAGGAGGAGGAGGAGGAGGAGGAGGAGGAGGAGGAGGAGGAGGAGGAGGAGGAGGAGGAGGAGGAAGGGGGGAGGTGGTAATGGAGGAGATGGAGGAGGACGAGGAGACGAATGAAAAGGAATGGGAAGAGGGAACGAAAACCTGAAGAAAAGAACAACGAAACATGAGGGAAAAGAAAATAAAATTTGGCAACAGTAGTAGTACTGACAAAAACAACATATATAAAGCATGCAAAATAAGGAGAAATGAAAGAAGACGCAAAGGAGGAAGAGCCATAAGAAAGGAGGAGGACAAGCCGATTATTTGTTTTCTTAGTTATTTAGAATTTCTTCCCTTGTCAATGGCAAAAAGGTTGAAGTATATGTTGATTAGTTTTGTTGAGAGGGAGAGGGAGAGGGAGAGGGGGAGGGAGAGGAGGGAGGGAGGGAGGGAGGGGAGGGAGGGAGGGAGGGAGGGAGGGAGGGAGGGAGGGAGGGAGGGAGGGAGGGAGGGAGGGAGGGAGAGGGAGGGAGAGAGGGAGGGAGAGAGAGAGGGAGAGAGAGAGAGAGAGAGAGAGAGAGAGAGAGAGAGAGAGAGAGAGAGAGAGAGAGAGAGAGAGAGAGAGAGAGAGAGAGAGAGAGAGAGAGAGAGAGAGACAGAGAGAGAGAGAGTGCAAAAGCACAATATTTGACTGACATATAAACGTTTCCGAAAGTCGTGCGGCGTGAGCCCTCGCATGCACGGGGCGTGGCAGCGTCATTCACGCCAAGGGCATCCGTCAGTTTAAAGCAGTTTCCAGTTACGTCGTTAGGCTGCCTTGACCTCTGGGGCATCTTCCATGGGCATCTGCGCGTCCTTCTGCCATGGCCGCCTCTCTCCCTGGTCCTGTCTGCCCCTGCCTTCCCTCCCATCCCGAGGGCGCCTTCCCTACTGGGGGAGTTTCCCTGCCTCATTTTCGGCCTGTGATACATCGGCTGGAACAGCCATTTTTCAGCGAAAACTGCCGCCAAAGGTGTAGAGGAGGGACCCCATTCAGGCAAGCACGTGCGCGCAAGCATTCCCATACGCACAACGTATCCCCCCCCCCACCCCCCCACACACAGGTGGCCGCTGACCGAGATAAAACACCGTGGACTCTCTCATTATCCGTAATGCGTATCATGATACCAGATGGCGGGGGGGAGGGGGCTGCGGCCTATCCGATTACTAGGCCTAATCGCCAGCAGCTTCAGGGGCGGAGCAGGAAGGAAGGGGCGCGGGAGGTGTCGCGCCAGCACCTCTCCGCTCCCCTCCCCCTCCCCCTTAGCCTCCCCTCCCCCTTAGCCTCCCCTCCCTCTTAGCCTCCCCCTCCCCCTCCCTTCTGCCCACATATAGGGTTACCTCCTAAGGCTGGAGAGGCGGTGGGAAAGGAAGGGTCACGTATTGTGGACAGGAATAAAAGAGGCAAAGGGAAAGTGGGATAGAGATACATCAGATAATTAAGAGAGAGAAAGAGGGAGAGGGGGGGATGGAGATGGAGGGGGAGAAGAAAGGGGAGGAGGAAGGGAAGGAGACTGGAAGAGAATGGAAGAAGTCGAGGTAGATATAAAAGAGAGAGAGAGAGAGAGAGAGAGAGAGAGAGAGAGAGAGAGAGAGCTGGGGGGGGGGGGGGGATTTCACACTGATAAGGGTTCGCGGTCAGCGTTTGCGGCGCGATGGCCATCCGAGCCGCGTGCAGGGCGCCAGGGCGGCAGCGATGGCCGTGCGGCTTCTCGACGGCGTTTCTCCGAGGGCGCTTGTTGCGGCGCTGCCTCGCCTTCGTCGGCGTTCACGTTCACACGCTTATTTCCGTCTCCTTCCCGCAGGTCGGAGGTGCAGCGGCTGAAGGCGACGCGGGCGGCCGAGGCCTCGCCCACTGCCGCCCACATGCACGCCCACGAGCAGCGGGAGGCGGTCGCCGCAGCCTGGGTGGTCGAGAACGTCAGGAGACTGCAGGACTCCGTCGTCGAGCTGCAGCAGGCGCTCAACGTCAGCCAGGCTATGCATGACAAGATGGTAAGGAATATATAAATATATGCATATATATGTATATATGCATATATCTATATGTATATATGCATATATATGTATATATGTGTGTTTATAATACACACACACACACACACACACACACACACACACACACACACACACACACACACACACACACACACACACACACACACACACACACACACACACATACACACAAATACACACATACAAATACACACACACAAACACACACACACACACACATATATATATATATATTTATATTAATATATACATGTGTGTGTGTGTGTGTGTGTGTGTGTGTGTGTGTATATGTTTTATATAGGCATGTATGTATTTATATTTGTATATGCTGACATAAGCAAGGAGGAAACGTGTTCTCGAAGGAGCCCCTGACAACGCCCTCTTTCCTGGCAGGAAGTCGAGTCCCGCCTGCTGACGGTGACGAAGGACGTGGGCGCCCTGCGAGGCAGCATGGCGGCCGTCACGTCCAAGGCGGAGGCGGCCATGGCGACGTCGGAGTCTCTGCAGGACGAAGTGGGGCGTCTCTCGGAGGAGGCGCACCGCACCGCCGGCCACCTGGGGGCGCTCACCACGGAGGTAAGGCTGCCGAGCGGCTCTCTTCTGCCCTGCTGACGGGCGATCCGTCTCCGCCTCGCGCGGCGCTCTCCTTCCTCTGCGCCTTCGCTGCGGGGGAATCGGACACAGCGTGAGCACTTGGCTTGGCTATGGATCTGCGGTCAAGATGGCGTCCTTGTGTTGTCCTTCCTGCACCTCCTCTTCCTCTGGCTCCTTTCCCTTTCCTTCCATTGTTCTCGCTGTCCAGGGCGCCTCCAGGAGCCCGCCGGAGACGCACGTGTACCTGTAGTTTTCTTCGCATGAAATCGGTCAGATGTTGAGGGATTGGACGGAGGTGGAAAGTTTGGGAGATGGGTAGACAGGCAGTACGATAGATAGACTGACAGACAGACAGATAGATAAATAGGTAGGTTGGTAGATAGGTAGGTAGGTAGGTAGGAAGGTAGGTAGGTAGGTAGGTAGGTAGGTAGGTAGGTAGGTAGGTAGGTAGGAAGGAAGGAAGGAAGGTAGGTGGGTAGGTAGGTAGGTAAGTAGGTAGGTAGACATAGACAATGGTAGATTCTGAGAGTATTGTGTCGGGTCCATGAGAAAAAGCTGCGGCCTGAGCCTCTGCTTCGCCGCCGCCGGTCACCACGAAAGCGCTTGGAAATGGGTGACGTGTCGAAGGCGCGGGCGACGCAGGAGCCGTGACAGAAGGGCCGCGGCCAGGGCGGCGGAGGGCGGCTCCGAAAAGGCGTGGGCGCTTAGCCTTCTGGGAAGGGGGCGGGGTCGGGGGCGGGGGCGGGAGGTGGGGAGGGCGAGACTGATTTATTGGAAGAGTAGATGGACTGCTCGGTGATTTAAAAGATAATTAAATGTCTGGGAAGAGAGAAAATGAGGTAAAGAGTAACAAGCAATAGAAGTGGAAGAGAAAATAGATGGAGCCTCTCTCCCCCCTTAATAGGACAATAAAAATTGACGAAATAGATTGAAAAACTGAAAGGAGGGGCTGGGGAGGGGGAGGGAATGGGAAGGGGAGAGGGAAGGGGGAGGGGGAGGGAATTTGAAGAGGGAGGGGGAGAGGGAGGGAATGGGAGAGGGAGGAGGAGAGGGGGGGGGAGAGGGAGGGGGAGAGGGAGGGGGGAGGGGGAAGGGGGAGGGGGAGGTAACATGAGGGGCCGAGTAGAGGGAGAGGGAGGGGGGGAGGGCGGCAAGGGAAAGGATGAGGGTCAGGGCAGGGGGAGATAAATGTTTTGCGAGACGGAAGCGAGCAAGGAGTCGCTCCTCGCCTGCAATTACTGACAAGACAGATAGCAGAGTGTCGGAGGGGGTGGGAAGGGGGTGAAGGGGGAGGGGGTGAGAGGAGGGGAGGGATGGGAAGTGGCGAAAAAGGAGTGAGAGGAGGGAGTAAAAGGAGAGGGGGCGAGAGAGGGGAGGTGTGAGAGGAGGAGGGAGAGGAGGATGGGTGGGTGAGAGGAGGGGAAGGAGGGAGAGGAGGGTGGGTGGGTGAGAGCAGGGGAGGAGGGAGAGGAGGTGGGGGTTAGGAGGTCAGCCCGACCATTCTCTCCCATTTTCCCAATCCCCTTCCCATGATATCCTGTCCTCCTTCTCCCCTTCTCCTTGCCTTGCCTTGTCGCCTCCTAATGTTCTTTCCCTCCTCGTCCTTTTATTTTCTCCACTTTCGCCTCCTACTCCAACCTTCTCTCCTCTTCCCCTCTTCCTCTCTTCCCCCTCTTCATATTCCTCCATATCTTCCACATTTTCATCCAATATTTTCAAGTTCCTCCTCTTCCCCATTTCCCTTTCCTCCTCCTTTCGCTCCTTCTCCATTCTCATTTTCGTCGAGCCCCCCCCTGCACGTTTCCCATTAATTGGTAGGAAAATGTACGGACAAGAATATATATATATATATGTATATATATTTATTTAATTATTTATTTATGTATATATATATAAAGAGAAAGAGAAAGAGAGGGACGTAGGGAGAGAGGAGAGTAACCGCAGTGAGCATCTGGGAACAG
>NC_061820.1:20814123-20816623 GCF_019202785.1 Penaeus chinensis | reverse complement strand
ATCTCGTAATCCTCGTCAATCGGTTCTCCTCATGCGATGCTCCTCTGTTCGGAGAAGAATCTCATGAGTGGCTCATGATTTCTCGTATAAAATCAACGGAATCGCAATGTGAAAGCACTCCATGATGATCGCTGTTATGTATGACGATTTTTCCTGAACCAAGGCGGGGGATAACTTCTGAAGCAGCGTTGAAATCTCCTCTCCCCACTCTGCGGCTGCGCGGTCGGCGGCGCTCTCTCCCTCTCCCTCCCTCCCTCCCTCCCTCCCTCCCTCCCTCCCTCCCTCCCTCCCTCCCTCCCTCCCTCCCTCCCTCTCTCTCTCTCTCTCTCTCACACACACACACACACACACACACACACACACACACACACACACACACACACACACACACACACACACACACACACACACACATATGTATATGTATATATGTATAATGTATAGATTTTTTTACATTACACACACACACACACACACATATATATATATATATATATATATATATATATTAGCACACATATATCTGGAATCCCCTCCCCCCTCCTCCCTGCCCTGTGACGGAGAAGGCGAGCGCCAGGAGCCCCCCCCCCCCCCCCCCCCCCCCCCCAGCCAGATGGCGAGTGCCGCCGTCGGTGATGATAAGCTCGTTATCGCGGTCGTCATTGTCATTATCGTCACCTGCGTGATGGTTCCCTTGACTTGGCGAGGAGTTAAATGTCAACTTGTCCTTCCTGTGTCCTTCTAAGATGTGACATGACACCACGCGACGCCGTGACGCAGCCCCGACAGCTGTCACGGGCGGGTATCGGTGGCGGCGCCCGAGGTGCGTGGGTGGCCGCGTGCTCGTCACCTGGCGCGTCGCGTGGGCGGCTGTATCGGGGTGGGATGGGGGGGGGGGGGCAGTAGGCGGCTTGTGTCGATTTTTTCCTTTTTGTGTGTTTTCTCTTGTTCGCTTTTTTCTTTCTCTATGTTATGTTGTGCTTTTATCACAATTGATTTGTCTCTTTCCCCCGTTCACCCATTTCCCCTCACCCCGGGCCCCTGGTGGGATGCCATCCCTCGCTCTTGTGCTCCGGTTAGGGATAGACTTTATCATAACGATAATGGTGGCAGTGATAAGGGTAATCATGATAGTAATATCAATGGTAATGACAATAATTATGATAATGGTAATGGTAATGGTAATGATAATGGTAATGATGATAATTATAATGGTAATGATTATGCTAATAAGGATTATAATAATAATAATAATAATAATAATAATAATAATAATAATAATAATAATAATGCTAATAATGATAATAATAACCTTATTAGTGTTTGTATTATTATTATTATTTGTAATTATCAAAATACGTTGTTTAACTAGAAGTAATAGCCGGAGTGCGAGTACTCTAGCAGTTGTTCGCAGAGCGAGGAGCGACAGATGACATGCAGTAGAAACATTAGCAATGATATTACAAGTTGGCGACATCAGCATGACTGTGTCTAGATTCACTATCAGTTTCCTCGCAGTTCGTATTGTGGCTTCTCTTCACGTTAGCCTTTTATTTATATCAGCTAACATTATAAAGTGATGTTTTTTTGTTTGTTTTTTTTAGTATTTTCTTAAAGGGTTTACCATCTTCATTTGTCGTGTCTTTGGCAGGTCACTTCCATCCGGCAAGACTTCAACGACCTGTTAGAGGCTCTTCCGGAGGGCACGATGGCCGGGTCCCCAGCGGCGGCCGCCCCCGGGGGAGAGCGCGCCCCGGAGTCGGAGGTGAGTTACTGTGTGTGTGTGTGTGTGTGTGTGTGTGTGTGTGTGTGTGTGTGTGTGTGTGTGTGTGTGTGTGTGTGTGTGTGTGTGTGTGTGTGTGTGTGTAGGAGTGAGAGAGTGAGAGAGTGAGAGAGTGAGAGAGTGAGAGAGTGTGAGAGAGAGAGAGAGAGAGAGAGAGAGAGAGAGAGAGAGAGAGAGAGAGAGAGAGAGAGAGAGAGAGAGAGAGAGAGAGAGAGAGAGACAGAGCGCTTGCTTGCGTGCGTGTACATGTTCGTGTGCTTGTTCGCGGTCCTGTTCTCGCGAAAGAATGCATGTGAAAGTTTGGTTCTTCTGAGACGTTTTGTGACAGGCGATGACTTGGCTCGGCGTCGCGCTGCTCCCTTATCTCCTTCTGCTGGCCTCCTCCTCAGCTGCGGTTTGTTTGGGTGTCCCCCCAGGCCGTCTCTGCTTGTCGTGGCTTGCGCCGGGCCGAGGGCAGTGCACGGGAGGAAGGCAGGCGGACAATGTACTAAAAGCGAGAGGGTGGTAACACTGATTTCATAACGCGGTAGTGTGCGAAGCGGTTGGCAACACTAGGTCCTCCAGCAGTGGGGGAAATTGCCGCGTTTGTGGTGTGTTTGTGCTTGCCTGCTGAGTGTCATGCCTGCTGATTGCCATGTCTGCTCTCCTACGGCTGCTCTCTACCACCCGCCATCATAGGCGCTTCTTGAGGGGGTTTCTGGCGTCTAATGTGACTGG
>NC_061820.1:20792045-20794545 GCF_019202785.1 Penaeus chinensis | reverse complement strand
GCAACAGCAGCGACTGGGTCAGCAGGCGCACCAGGAATAAGGGGAGCCCCGGGCCGGGCTTCTTCGCCTGGGTACTCGCTGATCCCTGGGAAGACCTCGGGCTTGGGAGCCGGAGTGATGGGCACGGGCATGTCCGCCTTGGCCTTGCCCTTGGCTTTGCGCGAAGTCGGGGCCTGCGAGTGGAGATCAGAGCGTGGTCAGAGGAGGCTCGAGAGCGAGCGGGACAGTCGCCGAAAATATTCATGGAAATGCTGTTAAACAGAAAAATCATGACTTGAAGGAGCAGGGGCAGACAGCGAGCCCTCCCGCTGTCGTTCCCACACTTATCTCTCCGGACCCTTTCGGAGTATCTCTCCGGACCCTTTCGGAGTATCTCTCCGGACCCTTTCGGAGCACGGCGCTCTCTCGGGCCTCCGGCACTGACCTTGACCTCCGTGGTGAAAGTGGTTATGAGGTCGCAGCAGTCGGTGAAGGAAGCGCAGCAGTACTCGGGGAAAAACTTGTCTTCGTTTACAATGTTAGAGCATTGCTGGAAAGAAGCGAATCATCATACATGCGATGAAAGTAATACAATAATCGACATCTTCATAATTTCTCTCCATGAAGCAAGCCACTGCTGGCCGCATTATCATTCCTAATATCAATGCCCTGTGCCATGGTGCAATACCTACGCAGAGATCGGCAATGCCTACATGCCCCACACCGACCCGTGCCAGGCGCGGCGCGGCGACGCAGGCCTCACCTTGCACGCCTTGAAGTACTGGTCGCAGCAGGCGCCGTAGGCCTCGCAGCACTCGGGCAGCCGGGACGCCTCCACGGTGTCACAGGAGGACGAGCAGAGCGCGCAGGCCGCGTCTCCCGGCTGGCAGTGGATAGCCTGGCGCTTCCAGCGGAGCAAGGTCGTCTCGGCTGCGGTGGAGGCCGCTGCGCCGCCCTGGGTCAGCACTGCCAGCACCGTCAGCAGCTGCAGCGAAGCACATGCAATCCACATCTCCATTGCGGTGTCGCGCCCGAAGTGCCACACGTTCAGCCTTGGGTGAGAACAGGTGCGTTACTCAAAGGCAGCAGGGCGAAGACAACAGTGACTTTGATAACAAAACAATGAGAACAAGGCCTTCAAATAAAAGTAACACTATGATAAGACTAGTCACAGTGATAATAGCTGCAAAAAATGGTAGAAAAAGTGGTAAAAAGGCAAATTGATATTGCCAATAAAACGACGGTAATAATGATAATATTAGTAATGATAACGATAATAATGATAATGTTAATGGAAACTAAAAACAATAACAACAATAATAATAATTATATTAGCAATGGCAATAATAATATTAGTGATAATCACAATGATAAACATCATAATAGTAGTGATAATCACAATGATAAACATCATAATAATGATAATAATATTAGCAATGATCATCATTAATCAACATCATAACCTTCCTCTCCACACAACCGTTCCGACCGTCAACCACAAAGTTCTCATAATTATCTTTGACGTTTCACTTTCTCTTTCGTTTTTTTTCTCTGCAATATACTTGTTTTCCTTCTTGCGCGTGGGCGGCCGTCACACCGCCACGCCCGTTCAAGGAGCAGCTCAGCGGAGGTTTGCAAAAAAAAAAAAAAAAAAAAACGAATAAAAAAAAAAAACATATAAAGGACGTTTTTTTCGCTCCAGGTTTCTTCTAAACCTGAATTACTCAACCAAAGAGGCGATTCTGTTGCCTTGTTATAGACTGGTTTGGGTTTTGCTAATAACTGTCGCTTGTGCATTTGCGTGTCACACTACGTGTCTCAAATCTCAAATCAGTCCACGTGACTCAAATCTCGAGCCCAGAAACAACAGGGGACTCACTAAAGGCCTTTGGAAAGGAGGGCGGGCGCTATTGACCTTTTCGTCGGCTAGAATTTCAGCTGCCACTGAAGAAATACTTAAACATCAGACAAGTATTCGTAGGCAATCCACACCCACCTCCCTGAGGCAGAAATTCCCGTCTCTATATTAAGCGACGCTGCAAAATAGGCCAAAGGAAACTATAACTAAAGAACGAGTAACTACCAACCAGTTCGGTCGGTAAGGCGAGTGACAATTCAACGTTTCAGACAGTCATCATTATTATCATTGTTTTTATTATCATTATTATTATCATCATTATTGTCATTATCATTATTACTATTATTATTGTTGTTATTATTACCATTATCATTATTATTGTTGTTATTATTACCATTATTATTATCATTATCAGTATCATTACCTTATTACTATCATCATCATCATCATCATCATCTGTCTAACTTGCTTGATACAAATTTTTACCTTTACCTTTCCTTAGTGATTGGAATGTACAACATTCTGGGGTGACTGAGAAATCACTCTCCTCAAGGCTATAGAAGTTTTATTTATTCAAATCTGCTAGAAGGTGTGTGTGTGTAGGGGGGGGGGGGTGCAAGATTAACGAGAGAATTGCATTTTTCTTTCTACCTCATCTCTCGT
>NC_061820.1:20774545-20777045 GCF_019202785.1 Penaeus chinensis | reverse complement strand
GCAATATGTTCTCCGGAGCTTCAGCAAAAAGTGTGCTTCCCTTGGACTCATAATCAACCCTATCAAGACTAAGTACATTTCCAAATCTCATAAACTGCCATACATTCCAAGGTTAGGTGGACAGGCTATTGCAAAGA
Organism: Penaeus chinensis; assembly: GCF_019202785.1. Taxonomy (NCBI): domain Eukaryota; kingdom Metazoa; phylum Arthropoda; class Malacostraca; order Decapoda; family Penaeidae; genus Penaeus; species Penaeus chinensis. The sequence goes on along the minus strand of NC_061820.1, from coordinate 20,776,908 downwards.
CTGACACCTATAAGTATCTTAGTGCCATAGTGATTGCTCTCTACCTCATGCCCCGCAATTCTCGCTTCACACGAGAAAAACAAAATCGTTCAAAACATCAGTGAGCGTTGCTTGGGACGTTTAAGACCCTTACAATACATAAGTATCAGACACATAGGTGCTTCCCTTAGAGTCCTAAGGTGTATGTGCATATCCCTTGTTAGATCCACGATAAACTATGCAAGCCCAGTTCTTAGTATGTTGCCACAGAATGGTCTCATACCCCTTGAAGTCGTACAAAACAAGGCAAAGAGCCAGACCTCCCTTCAATTCACAGTGGTATCACCTAGGTCAACACAATACTCAGCATCACATTTCTACAGCTCCAAATTTCCCTTGTTTTGTCCAATGAGATTAATTACAGAGTTCGGCATGCCCGGCGCCCTCCATACTCCAATCTGATACAGTCAAAGCTAGAATGGAAGGCCAAAACTGCCCAAACTATTCTCTTCTTCAATCTGGGAACACTGATGCTATTAACATCCCAGAAGCAACACTTACTACACCATGGCATAGATCATATGCATATATTCATATTGACAAATCAAAAGGGCCCAAATCCATGACTTCAGTAACATAATTGAAAGTCCATTACCTGAAATACATAGATGAAATTCTCCATCCTCTTCATGGTACCCCATCCACTTGCGATTTACTGTGATGCCTCTTGTGATTCCCCTTTTTTATTCCTGACATCATCGCTCCTGAAGAAAGTGTACGAATTTCCAACTGGGCAAGCACAGCCGATGCCGAGTCAGTAGCTATATACCATGCCATCAAAAAGGTAGTGAATAGCAGCGACACCTACCTGTCTTCTCTGACAGCCAAGGTGCACTCTATAGATACTGCACTTAGTCCAAGAAACATGGTAACTAGAAGTATCTTATACCAAATTTCTAGCCTATCAGAGCAGGGTATATAAGTGACACTCTACTGGATACTCTCCCCCCGCCCTTTAGTTCATCATCAGAGACCCTCTCATATAGGAATATCAACTTGTGTCAAGATGGTCAGTTAGCAAAACTAGCACTCTCCCGTGAAGAACCATAATATGCAGTACCATTATCTCTCAAACAACTGAAAAAACAAGTTTTCAGCTGTCATCGAGATTATTAGGGCCAGGTATGGACCACCGAAAAACTGAAGAAAAATGAACATGGTACTATCTGGCATTATGAAAGTATTGCAGGGACATTTGATGTAGACAAACCTTATAAAGTCTATAATGGACTGTCTCGGAGAGAGCAGGTTACACTAACCTGCCTGCGTATAGGATACCAGTACACTATACATTATGTACAGGATGCAGTTTTGGAGGCAAAGTCAATCTCATATCACTGCAAAACGTGCAAGGTGCCCAAGTCGTTATAATGGTACACATTACTTACCTTGTTGCTCGAAAACTGCATTCTATCAATCAAACAGCACTGCCCAGAGACCAACACTTATTGATTGCATTAACTTTATTATAGACACTGGTCTTGTCTTTGATATGATTACTGACATAAAAGTTTTTTTACCAATAGTCCTTCAAGCATGTATAAAATATGACAACCCTCTATGAAAATAGAAGCACAGCTAGTTTAATTTGGATAGATACTATAGCGTCTTACCCTGGCTTTTTGTACTGTTCTGTTAATTATTTTTTTAATCAAATCAAATAAAATCTCTCTCTCTCTCTCTCTCTCTCTCTCTCTCTCTCTCTCTCTCTCTCTCTCTCTCTCTCTCTCTCTCTCTCTCTCTCTCCCCTCCCTCCCTCTCTCTCTCTATGACTGACCGATAAGCATATAAACTTCTACATGGCAGTCATACAAACCCAAGCAAAGCCAGGGTCTACGTGGCTTCAACGTGGGCTCCGCGTGGCTCCCAAAACTAGCGCCCGGCGGGAACTAAGACGACAATTACGGTTGACTTGGGACGACTCCAGCAGCCGTCCACGCCGCACTCAAGCACCGTTCCCCGTCCATCGCATCGTGTGTTCGTTTATTTGTGCTGTACTCTTTCAACAATAAAGAGTCAAGCCGTTTAACTGCTCTCATTGCAGCCACCAGTCCATGTCTTGGGGCGCCCATAGCCTTTTACAATCTCTCCATCTGTATGTACTAACTATATCCTAATGATAACCAACAGATTTAAAATCTGAACTTCAATAACTCCAGTTTATAATTTTTAAACTTAAATAGGAGAATCACACTTGTTAAATCCCCCTAAAATATTAAATGAATATCCAGTAGATAAGGAGTCAGAATGAAAGAGTGGCTGATAGGTAGATAGGTAAGGATGCATCTATATAGGGAAAGAGATACATAGATACATAAACAAAG
>NC_061820.1:20754545-20757045 GCF_019202785.1 Penaeus chinensis | reverse complement strand
GTTACTGCTAATACCAAGAGCCAGAAATCCTCTCTTTCTGGAACCTAGCAAAGTCCTGGAAAATGAGGCTATTCTCTCTGCCACAATCAGCTCTTTGGCCATGAGGACCGACAGCCAGGTACTGCATTGAAGTCACCCAGAACAATGCGAATATCTTGCTGAGGACAGTTCTCTGTCATAGATGTAAGTTTGGTGTAAAATGTCTGTTTCACATCAAGTTTATAAACATCAGTAGGAGTGTACACAGCAATAGGAGACTCTAATAAGGTTCATTGCCAGTAGGTTCTCTTGGGGAGGCGGATTGGCAAGGCCCGCCTCCCCAAAGCCATCCATTAAGCCCATCCGGCAAGGGGTCAGGAGTTTACGAAGCCAAGGCATGTCCATACGCCGGTGGGCCTCCACAGTTCAACTTAGGACTGCAAGGTAGCTAATTTCTGTGGGTGGCCATGAGGAGGCACTGTAGAAGTCTTGATGATGGAGAGGCTATGAGCTGGCAGGGGAGACTTATGCACAGCGGTGGCAGCTGCAAGCGAGAAGGCATCCAAGATACTAGGCTACCATGCCATCACTTCACATTACCCTGAGCATATGTGTGTGTGTGTGTGTGTGTGTGTGTGTGTGTGTGTGTGTGTGTACGCGCGCGCGTGTGTGTTAATCAAATAAAACACAGTATATCATCATCAGTGATTTTGCTTTTTGAAAATATTACATCAAATACCATACCGCCAACATGAAAATAAAAACGCATATTGCACAATGCAGGCGCAAACCTATACGAAACAAATGCAACGCAAGCAGACAGCGCTTGAGACGAAATGATCGAACTAAAGACAAGGAATGACGGCCGGGACATTTATAAGCTAGAACATTGGCAGATTTACGGGAAACGGTAAAAATCTAAGTCTCCGGGAGATTTCAAATTTCCTGAATCTCAACAAAATAATCTCTCACCTCAGCTGGCCCTACGAAATTTCTTGGTTTTCTTCTTAAAAATTATATTTTCGTTTGTCCTTCCTTGATGACGTTGAAGATAAATTCTACTAATTTTCTCATAAAATTCACAAATGATATTATTATTATTATTGTCTTAATGCAGTAACATCAACGGCTGATATAAAAAAATGTCTTCCGTGCTTTCTCTGCAGTGAAATCAACTGATTAGGTCGTTGTAGTCTTATTTGCAACAGCCTCCCTCGTGTCCAGCAAAGGAGTTTACCTTTTTTATATAGATGATGGAGGGAGTAAATTCCATGAAAAAAGACAAATCTTGGCCCGCTCTGACGAAGCAAAACGGAAATTTCGTGGTTCAGATCGGGAGCAAGTTAGAAGCTTCACTGATTGTCGTTTCAGTCGATCGCTCGGAAACCATCCATCCTCCCTTCTCGGAGCTACTACTCCATGTTCTCAGTCGCTCTCTCTCTCTCTCTCTCGCTCTCTTTCTCTCTCTCTCTCTCTCTGCGTATATATATATACGCTATATATTTATATATATATATATATATATATATATATATATATATATGTATATATATATATTTATTTATTCATTTACTTACACACACAAACACACTACATGCACATAATGTGTGTACATATATACATACATACATACATATGTATATATGTATATATATATATTTATTTATGTATACACACACAAACACACACATGTACATAATGTGTGTGCACATATATACATACATACATACATATATATATATATATATATATATATAAATGTATATATATGAATGGTAAAACCCCATTTTCTAATATATATATATATATATATATATATATATATATATATGTATATATATATGCATATATATATATACATACATACATACATATGTAATATATGTATATGCGTGTATCTAAACACACACACACAGAAATATATATAGCTTATTTCCTCGAATTTTTTTTGAAACACGACCAGCAACACGACAATGTATTGCTTAACTGTCTTATCTTATCATGGTCAATATGCCTCTGGTTATCATTATGATCACCATCTTTATCGCTGTTGTTATTGTTATTATACTTTATCACTATCACTGTCGCGATTTTTTATAATATCACTGCCGTTGCTGTTATGATTGATATCAACATCACTATAAGAGTTGGGCGCTTCTCTATACAGGACCATTGTTAATTCTTGCCTTTGTTATCACTATCACATCATTATCATCATTAACAACTGCATCTCCATCTTCCTCTATATCACTACTATCATCATTGCTATTATAATGAGTACACACACTGTTGATATAATTATTATGATTATAATCATTACCACTATCATTGTCATGATAATAATAAAAGTAATAATGATATTGATAATAATGATTATTCTTATCATTATTCTTGTTATTATCATCACCATTAACGGTATTGTTATTGTTATTATTATCATTATTGCTATTATTTTTATTATTGTTATCATTATCATAGTTTTATTATTATTGTTGTTGTTATTACTATCATTATCATTGTT
>NC_061820.1:20747045-20749545 GCF_019202785.1 Penaeus chinensis | reverse complement strand
ATTAAAAAAACGACAATGTCACATTTATATCGAATGCTGAGAGAGAGAGAGAGAGAGAGAGAGAGAGAGAGAGAGAGAGAGAGAGAGAGAGAGAGAGAGAGAGAGAGAGAGAGAGAGAGAGAGAGAGAGAGAGAGAGAGAGAGAGAGAGCGAGAGAGAGATGAGGCGATTAGTCTCATAGTGCAAGTATTTGGCTCAAAATTAATGAAAAAAATGATAAAGTGGCCGCTATTTTGCAAGTTATGCAAGAAACATGGTTTTGAGAATACAGACAAACCCTATGAGCATATAGTTACTACTTCAAAACCAGTCAGATTTTGCGGGACGTCCTAATTCAGACTTTTAACAGGCTGCAGTACAACAAACCGGATATTATTGTAAATGAAAAAGAAACAAAGGCGTGTCACATTATTGATGTGGCATGTCCATTTCACACGTGAATAGTAAACAAAGAGAGAGAAAATATGAAATCCCCGGTCTATGGTAAAGGGAAGGGCAACGGGAGCGCTTGCATGTTGTACAGACAAACTGAACGGTTAACCACAACAAAAGTAATGATATAATGATAACTAATGGTAATAGTGCTAATAATAATAATAGTAATAATGATGTTATGACTATAACAGTAATAATGATGATGATAATGATGATGACGATAATAATGATAACAGTAATAATAATAATGATAATAATAATAATAATAATAATAATAATAACAATAACAATAATAATAATTATGATAATGATAATAACAATGATAACAGTAATGATGGATACTAAAATAATAATAATGATAATCAAAATAATAGTAATATTAATAATGCTAATGATGATGATAACAACTACAACAACAACAATAATAATAATGACAATTATGATAATGATAATAATAATAATAAAAAAAATGATAATAATAATATTAATGATATTAATGATAATAATGATAATAATGATAAAATAATAATAATAATAATAATAATGATAAAAATCTTAATGATAATGAGAGTAATACTACTATTATTACTGCTATTAATGATAATGATAATGATAATAATATTAATAGACAATAACAACAGAAACAACAATAATAATGATAATAATAATAATAATAATGATAATAATGATAATAATAATGATAATAATAATAATAATAATGATAATAATAATAATAATGTTAATAATAATAATAATAATGATGATAATAATAACAATAATAATGATAATAATAATAATAATAAGAGTAGTAGTAATGATAACAGTAGCAAATCGACGAACTTACCAACAGGAGATGAAGAAGTCGAAATATATGTGCTGCCTACCACATACATATCAAGTGGCTCAGAATGGGTCTGTCAAAGTCATGTTTCGTATTACTAAAGACATGTTCCCATGCTGAACGTGATCGGTATTTAGGGATACCATTATGGCAACACAGAAATGATTAATAATGTATTTTTGCTGGCATAATGAAATTCAGGAAAGAAGTAAACAAAAGTGAGAACTAATGGAATGGTTAAGTTACGCATACAGGAAGGACGGTTACCTGTCATTCCCTTATCAAAAATGGGTGAGACCCGTGTACCATTGAACAGTACAAATATACCACTGGAGTTGCGCCACAGGTTGAGAATCTCTGCTTCAGTTACACAAGCGACGGCGTGCGACACCATTCCGAAGCTTCCTTTTTGCGATTCAAGCGCCGCGCATCTTGCTTTCCCCGGACGCCGCCAGGAGGACGGAGAGTGACGTCACTGTAAACAAACGTAAAGAGAAACACGGGAGCAATGACACTGCTCAGCTGTGTGTCTTCTGTCCCGTGTTTGTAAGTTTATTGAGGAACTTAGCTTTGTGCATGTTTGATATAAGTCAATGGGTCACTGTGCACTGGGAGAATCTCATTAAGTGGGATTAGTATCTCCAATGAACACCAAATTGCAGTAAGGAATTTGGCCTGGGAATGTTGACGTGAATTGGCTCTTCCTGATACTTGTTTTTGCAGTAGACTGGATAAGATTTTTTCGACGGGACCATAAGCAGCACTTTCACATTATCTGGAATGAAGTCTGTCAGACCTTAGGGAAACATGAAATAAGACGCAGTGAAACTGTTGTCAACGTTAACCTACAGTCATCAAGTTGCATGACATCAGTACTACTGAGTTTGTTACTGTGTGTATTGACTGGTCCTAGCACGGCTTAATGTCAAGTGTTTAATTTATGAATTGAGAGACAGGGGTATATTTTCATAGTTACATATATAAGTATATACATATAGATATGCATATACATATGTATGTGCATGTACATGTACATACGTACATAAATTCTCACATGTACACACACACACACACACACGCACACCCACACCCACACCCACACCCACACCCACACCCACACCCACAACCACACACACACACACACACACACACACACACACACACACACACACACACACACACACACACACACACACACACACACACACACACACACACACACCCA
>NC_061820.1:20727045-20742045 GCF_019202785.1 Penaeus chinensis | reverse complement strand
GTCCCATCTCCTCCTCTCTCGTCTCTCTCCCTCCTCCTGTCTCTCTCTCATCTTTCTCTCCCTCTCCCACCTCCCCCTCCCCTTCGCCCCCTCCCTCTCTCCCTCTCTTCTCCTCCCCGCTCTCTCCCTCTCTCTCCACTCCACTCTCTCTCTCTCTCTCTCCTCTCTTTCTCTTCTCCGCCTCTCTCTCTCTCTCTCTCTCTCTCTCGTTCTTTCTTTCTTTTCTTTCTCCCCTCTCTTTCTCTCTCTCTCTCGTCCTCTCCTCTCTCTCTCTCTCTCTCTCTCCTCTCTCTCTCTCTCTTTCTCTCTTATCTTTCTCACCTCTCGCAAGGCGGCCTCTATCAACTCCCAAAGTCTCACTCGTGGGCTCTCACCATCTCGTTCGCCACCTCACCTCTTTCTCCTTCCCGCGTCTTTCTCTCTCGTCTCTCTCTCTCCAGGTCTCTCTTCACTCTCTCAGTCTCTCTCTCTCTTCCATCTCTCTCTCTCTTTCCAGTCTTGTCTCCTCTCTTATCAGTCTGGTCTCTCTCTTTCAGTCTGTCTCTCTCTTTCAGACTCTCTTCCTCTCTTTCCCCAGGTCTCTCTCTCTCTCTCTTTTCAGTCTCACTCTCCTCTTTCAGTTCTCTCTCTCTCTTTTCAGTCTCTCTCTCTTCTTCGTCTCTTTCCTCTCTTTCAGTCTATCTCTCACTTTCAGTCTCTCTCTCTCTCTCTCTCTCTCGATCTCTCCTCTCTCCTCTCCCTCGTCAGTCACGTCGATCCTCTCATCATCTTCCTCTCTCCTCTCATCTCTCTCTCTTCCATGCTCCCTCTTCTCGCCCAATCTCTCTCCCCCCCTCTCTTTCAGTCTCTCTCTCTCTTCAGTCTCTTCGTCTCCTCTCTTTCAGTCCTCTCTCTCTCTCTCCTCTCTTCTTCTCTCTCTTCTCTCTCTATCAATCTAGCCATCTATCTATCTTTCTATCGATCCATCTATCCATCCATCCATCCATCCATCCATCCCATCCATCCATCCATCATCCATCCATCCATCAATCACATCCATCCATCCCATCCATCCGATCCATCTACCATCGGAATTCATCCTATCCATCTTTCCTCTATCCGTCTCTCTGTCTCCGCTCTCCTCTCTCTTGTCACAGTCTCTCTCTCCTCTCCCTCTCTCTGTCCTCTCTCTGGATCAATCTCATCCTCTCTCGGCATCTCCCTCCCCTCTCGTCTCGCCTCTCTCTCATCCTCCCTCCCACATCTCTCTCTCTCGTCTTGTTATCTTGTTCCTCATCATTTCAGTCTCCTCTCTCTCGCTCTCGTCTTATTCAAGCAGTCTCTCTCCTCCTCCCTCTCTCTCTCTCTCTCTCTCTCTCTCCTCGGTCCGCTCTCTCGTCTCACGTCTCTCGTCCCCCCGTCTCCTCATCTCTCTCTCTCTCTTTCCAGTACTCTCTCATCTCTCACTCTCTCGCTCCCGTCCTCTCTCGCTCTCGCTCTCTCTCTCTCATCACTTTCAGTCTCTCTCGTCTCTACTCCCTGCCTTTTCATCTCTCTCTCCCTCTCTCTCTCCTCTCCCATCTCGTCTCTCTCTCCTACAATCTAATCATCTCATCCCTCCCCCACAAGCCATCATCTCCCATCGTGCCCCCTCTCTCTCTCTCGATCTCAATCTCTTCCTCTCTCTCCTCTCTCGCTATCTTTCTATCTCGTCTATCTTCCTATCGGACCATCTATCCATCATCCATCCATCCATCCATCATCCATCCATCCATACCACATCCATTCCATCCATCCATCCATCCATATCATCCTAACCTATCTATCCATCTCTCTGTCTTCTCTGTCTCTCTCTCTCTCTCCTCTCATCATCTCTCATCCATCTCCTCAATCTCTCTCATCTCTTTTTCTCTTTCTCTGTTTCTCATTGTTCTCTTTCTCTCTCTCCTCTCCGTCTCTCTCTCTCCTCCCTCTTTCCCGGCCTCTCTCTCCGTCACTCATTACCCCTGCTCACTCATCCTCTCCTCTCTTCTCTCTCTCATCCCTCTCACTCTCTCTCCTCGCTTCACATCAACAAAATCTTCCTCACTCTCTCATTCGTCTCTCTCCTCTCTCTCAAGTCCTCTCCCTCTGTCCCGGTCTCTGGTCTCTGTCCCTGTCCCTGGCTTCTGTCTCTGGCTCTGTCCCTGTCTCTCTCTCTCTCTCTCTCTCCCCTCACCTCGATCCCGCCTCCCTCTCATCTCTCCCCGTCACCTCTCTCTCATCCTTCCATCCTCTCGTCTCTCTTAAGTCTCTCCTCTCAGTCTCTTCTCAGTCCTCCCTTCTCTCTCTCCTCTCTTTTCTCTCTCTCTTTCTCTTTCCCCTCTTTCTCTTTCTGCTCAGTCTTGTTCCTCCCTTTATCCCCCCCTCTTTCTATCTCTTTCTCCCCCCCCACCTTCTCCCCTCCTCTTCCCCCTATCTCTTTCGTTTCCTTCCCCTCGCTCCCCCCCCTTCCCTTCCCCACTCCTTTCCCGTCTCCCTCTCTTTCTTTCCCTTCCCCCCCCTTCCCCACTTCCACCCGTCCCCCTTCCCGTCCTCCCCCCTCCCCCCCTCCCCCCCCCCCCCCCCCCCCCCCCCTCCCATCCCCCTCCCCCCCTCGCCTCCTCCCCCCCCCCCCCCCCCCCCCTTCCCCACCCTCTTCTCCCCCCCCCCTTCCTTCTTTCCCCCTCCCCCTATCCCTCCCCCCCCCTTTCCCTTCCCTTCCCCCCCCTCCCCCCCCCCTCTTTCTCTCTGCTTTATCTCTTCCTCTTTTCATTACACACTCACACACACACACATACACACACACACACACACACACACACACACACACACACACACACACACACACGACACACACACACCACACACACACAGACACAATCACACAACCAGAACAACAACTACAACCAAGCATGCAGACACATTCATGCAATTACATACACACATACATACATACACACGTACACACATACACACATACTCACATACCACATACACACATACACACATACATACATAATACATACATACATACAACATACAATACATATAATAAAATTTTTCAGCCCTCTCTCTCTCTCCTCTCCCTCTTTTCAGGCTCTCCTCTCTCTCTCTCTCTCTCCCTCTCTCTTTTCCTCCTCTCTCTCTCTCATCCTCCCCCTCTCTCTTCTTCCTCTCTCTCTCCCTCCCCTCTTTTTTTTTCGGGGTCTCTCTCCCCTCTCTTTCCTTTCTCTCCCCCTCTCCCCTCTCCCCCCTCTCCTCTCTCTCCCCTTCCCCCTCTCCTCTCTCCTTCTCCCGCTTCTCCCTTCTCTCTCTCCCCTCCTCTCCCCTTCTCTCTCTCCTTTTCCCTTCTCCCCCTCTCCCCCTTTTCTCTCCCCTCTCTATCTCCTCTCTCTCTCCCCCTCCACCCCCCCCCCTTTTTCCTCCTCCTCTCTCTCTCTCTCTCTTCTCTCCCCCTTCCTCTCTCCTCCTCTCTCTCTCTCTCTTTTCTATCTCTCTATTTTCTATTTCCATCTTTCAAACCCAATCCCTCTTATCCACCCTTTCCATCCATCCCATCCATCATCCATCCATCATCCACCATCCATCTCTTACCATCTATCCATCTCTGTCCTCTCTGTCTCTCCTCATCCCCCTCTCTCTTTTCCTCTCTCTCTCCCTCCACCTCTCTCCTCCTCCCTCTCTCTCTCTCTCTCTCTCTCTCTTTTTTTTTTCCCCTCTCTCTCCCCCAACCTCTTTCTCTCTTCCTCTCTCCTCTCTCCCTCTCTCTCTCCTCTACTCTCTCCTCCCTTCTTCTCTCTCCTCCTCTCTCTCCTTTCTCCTCTCTCTCTCTTTCCCTCATCACTCCTGCCCCTGCTCTTTTCTCTGTCCCTGCCCCTTTGGCTCTGTCCTGTCTCTGTCCCTGGCTCGGGCTCTGTCCTGTCCCTGTCTCTCTCTCCTCCTCTGTCCTTTCCCTTTCTCTCTCTCTTTTCTTCTTCTCCTCCTCTTCCTTTCTCCCCCCCACTCCTTCCCCCTCCCCCCTCTCCCCCCTAAACCCCCTCTCCCCCTCTCTCTCTCTCCCCCTTTTTCTCTCCTCCTCTCTCTCTCTCTCCTCCCTCTCCCTCCTTAGCCTCTCTCTCGGTCTCTCTCTCGTCTCTTTTTCTTCTCTCTCTCCCCTTTTCTCTCTCTCTTTTTTTCTTTTTCCCCTCCCCCCTTTCTTTTTCCCCTTTTTCCCCTTTTCTTTTTTCCTTCCCCCCCCCCCGTCCCCCTTTCCCCCTTTTCCCCCCCTCTCCCCCTCTTTTTTTTTTCTTTTTTTCCTTTTTTCCTTTTTTTTAACACACACAAAACCACACACAAAACACACACACACACACACACACACAAAAACACACACACACACACACACACACAAACCCCAACACACAAAAAACACAACAGACACAACACAACCACACACACAGAACACAAAAAGAACCCCAAAAAACCCCATGCAGCACATGCATGCACTTACATACCCCAAAATCCCTACTACACACGTACACCTTTCCCCAATAAAACCAACAAATACCCAAAAACATACACACATAAAACAAAATACAAAACATACATACTTACATACATACATACATACATACATAAAAAATTTTTACAATATACATATAAAATTTTAATATATTATATATAAAATATATATATATAACTACATATACACACACACTAGCATATTCAAAACGGGTTCCCTTTCCCAAATTTCACTACCTGAAATATCCCTTATCAGTAATGATTTGAAATGAGGTTGTGGACTTACAGTGAGTAATGAGGTTGAGTGTGGCCTCAAAATTACTTTTGCCCCCAATTTAAAGGGATTTGAAGTTTTGACTATTAAAAAAAAAAGGAATTGTAGGGGCTCTGCTAGAGGTTACAATTAAGGGGGATTTGAAGTTTTGACTATTAAAAAAAAAGTAATTGTAGGCGCTTTGAGCATCTGTGCACTGCCTAGCCAGCCAGCCAAATGTAGAGGGCCCACACTTTGAGTACTGTCATATTTGAGGCTCAGCAATTTTTTTATGTGACCCACATTTTTGGCATTTCAAGAGCTATAATTAGGCATTTTGCTGTTATCCAGTATGGTTGATGTCTCTCTCATTTGAAGACAAGTTGTGTTTGATTACAAAAAAAAACTTTATGGATATTTATTAAAAAGTTGTAATACATAAAAATTTTGGGATAACATGAGGGCAGGGCCAAATTGTAAAAGGTATTGAAAGAATTTATTTTTTTTTTACAGGGGAACGTTAAAAGATTGCTATTTATTGGCACCTTCTTGTAACTAAAATTTAACAGGATTTTTGGAAATTTTTTTGGGGTACCTTTTTTTTATCCCCTACTTTTTTTGAATTACGGGTCACTTTTTTATTTTGGGATTTTTTTTCCATCCCCAAAAAAGAATAAGTAACAAGTAATGAAAATCACTTATATCAAGCTTGCCTTAAGAACATTTGAGAGAAAATATAAAATACCCAGAATAAAAAAATTATAAATTTTAAATTTCATGTTCCACTAATTTATACATATGAAGTTTTTTTTTAAAAACAAACTTATTTTTTCCTAATTTCTCAAAAAAAAATTAAAAGTAATTTCATACACTCTTTTATTAGAAATGTATAGAGGTAAATTAGATAATTTGAATCACTGTAGGGTAAAGTGACTTTTGTCCTGTAAAGTGGGGGAATTTTCTATCCAAAAATCAAATAACATTCTGCTGTTTCCTCAGTGCTTCACTCTTCTAATGACAATACAAATTTAGGTCTGGAATATGCGGACAAACTCTCGCTGTTCAGTACAAACACTGGTGACACTCAGGGATGGTAAGATGCCTCCATCTAGCTGGCAACCGCCTTGTGAGTGGTTCGGCTGATGCTACAATTAAGGTACACAGTGAAATTAAGGCAGTTTCAATTTTAAAAATTTTCCATATTTCCTAACCTGAATGTCACATCCATGCAACTTTTAAATATTTGTGAGTATATTCTATATGAATATGTCATTAAGAAGCCCTTTTTTTTCTTTTTTTCTTTCTATTTGAATTAATGGTAAATTTGCCTTCAGGTTTTTTGGGGGGTGAGGAAACAAGTCGTGGTCATCATTTAATTTTTAAAATCACAATGATTGGGCAAATTTATCAACTGTACGGTTTTACAGCATTTAAATGCTTACAAAGGATGGGGGGTAGGGGGGGAAAAGAAAAAAGAGAAATTAGGGGGGAACGGACCCGAGAAGAGAAAGAAATAAGAGAGAGAAAAGAAATAAAAGAGAGGAAAGGAAGAGAGGAGAAGAGAAATAAATAGAGAGAGAAAAAAGAAATAAAAAAAAAAAAATTTTATAATTTATAAAAGAGAGAGGTGAGAAGAGAGAGAGAGAGAGAGAGAGAGAGAGAGAGAGAGGAGAGAGAGAGAGAGAGAGGGTAGGGGAGGGGAAAAGAGAGAGAAGAGAAATGAAGAGAGAAGGGGGAAATGAATAGAGAGAGAGAGAAATGGGATAGAGAGAGAGAGAAAGAAGAAGAGAGAGAGAGAGAGAAAAGAGAGAGAGAGAGAGAGAGAGAGAGAGAGGGAAAGAGGAGAGGGGAGAAGAGAGAGAGAGAGAGAGAGAGAAAAGGAATGAAGAAGAGAGAGGAAATAAAAGAGAGGAGAGAGAAATGATATGAGAAGAGAGAGATAGAGAAAAGAATAGGGAGAGAGAGAAGAAAAGAAAAGAGAGAGAGAGGGAGAAGGAGGAGAGAAGAGGAGAGAGAGAGATAGAGAGAGAGAGCGAAGAAAGATATCTAGAGAGAGAGAATTGAGGGAAAGAAAAGAAAGAGGAGAGGGAAGAGAGGGAAAGAGAAGAGAGAGAGAAAAAAAGAGAGGAGAAAGAGAGAAAAGAGAGAGAGAGAGAGAAAGGAGAGAGGAGGGAAGAGAATAGAGAGAGAATGAGAGAGGGAAAATGAAATAAGAGAGAAAGAGATAAAGAGAGAGAGAGAGAGAAGAGAGAGAGAGAGGAGAAGAGAGAGAGAGAGAGAGAGAGAGAGAGAGAGAAAAGGAGAGAGAGAGAGAGAGAGAGAGAGAGGGGGAGAGAAGAGAGAGAGAGAGAGAGAGAGAGATGAGAGAAGAGAAGAAAGAAGAGAAGGAAGAGAGAGAGAGAGAGAGAGACCCCCCGCGCTCGCCCCCTCTCTCGCGCCGCTCTCTCTCGCTCTCTCTTCTCCCTCTCTCTCGCTCTGCTCTCCTCATCCCCCCCCTCGCTCTCCCTTCCGCTCCTCGCCTCTCCTCTCTTCCGGCTCTCTCCCCGGGTCTCTCTCCCCCGCTTCTCTCTCTCCTCTTCTCCTCTCTCGTCTCCTCTCTCTCTCTCCCTTCTCTCTCCTCCTTCTCTCTCTCCCTCCTCTCCCCCCTCTCTCTCTCCTCCCCCCCTCTCTCCCCCCCCTCAACTCTCCTCTCTCTCTCCTCTCTCTCTCTCTCTCTCTCCTCCCCCTCCTCCCTTCTCTTCTCTCTCTTCTTCCTCGCTCGCTCCCTCCCTCCCCCTTCTTCTACCTCGCTCTCTCTCAATCTCCCTCTCTCTCCCTCTCTCTCCCTTCTCTCATCCTCTTCCTCTCTCTCTCTCTCCTCACTCCCCCTCCTCTCTCCTCCTCCCCCTCCTTCTTCTCTCTCTCCTCCTCCCCCCCTCTCCCTCTCCCCCTCTCTCTCTCTTCTCCCTCTCTCTCTCTCTCCGCCTCTCGCTCTCTCTCTCCTCTCCTCTCTCTCTCTCTCTCCCCTCTCTCCCCTCTCTCCCCCCTCCCCCCTCTCCCCATCTCTCTCTCTCTCCCCTCCCTCTCCCCTTTTCTCTCCCATTCCCCTCTTCTCTCCCATCTCTCTCTCTTCTCCCATACTCTCTCTCCCCAAACTTTTCTCTCCTCCCATCTACTCTCTCCTGGCTCTCTCTCTCCTCTCCTCTCTCCTCTTCTCGTCTCTCTCTCTCTCCTCTCTCCTCTCTCTCTTCTCTCTCTCTCTCCCATCTCTCTCTCTCTCTCCCCCTCTCTCTCTCTTCTCGCCCTCCTCCCTCTCTCTCTCTCTCTCCTCTCTCTCCCCATCCTCCCCCGTCCACAACCCTTTTCATCCCATCCCAACCTTAATTTTTTTCCCAAGGAATGACCCACACATCCCCCCCCAAACCCTGATGGGTTCCCAAACAACCGGGTTTGAAAGCCCCCCGAACGTTCCCCCCCTTCCCATTTACGACAGTGGCCAATCATTAGAAACATCACCCGCAAAGCTCAACAATAAAGTTGCATATATTTTGGGTTTATTTGCCTAGAATATGTTTGTATAGGAAAGAGTTAGAACACTTTAATTTTACTTGGTCAGTCAGCCATTAAGTTACTCTCTTAATATGTGCTGGTAATTATTATTTTTTTAGATGTGTGCAGAAAGTGAATTGTCAGCTCATTGGGGAATCTTCCCACTTGACTGGCCTTTACTCTGGTGCCTCATCTCATGCTATGAGACCAATCCTGTGTCAAATTGATGCAAAACTGCATCTCAAATTGACTATTTTACTGTGTTCAGAGGTCTATGTATTCTATTTCATGTGCAATATCAAGACTGCAATCTTCATTATATTTCTCCTTGTGTTTCTTCTGTTCTTCTCATGTCATGCCTACAGCCTACACCTGAAATCATATTCCCACTTTCCTCTTTAAGTCCCCTCAGTTTCCCCTCCCCTCTCCCCTTGCTTAGTCTCCTTTTTCTCTGTAAGCCTTCTTTCCCTCTCTTTCTCCTTCTCCCCCCTTTATTAAAGTCCCATTTCTTCTCCTCCTTCCTATCCCCCTCCCTCTCCTGCCATCATCTTGAACCTCCCCCCTTAGATAGTTGTGTAAATAAAAAAATGTGCATAAACTAATGGTCTAAGTACTTCATTAGAATGTATTTGCCTCAGAAAATGATGATAATAATAAAGAGAATCTATATTATAATTCTGCTCCTTTCCCCATCTCCCCTCTCTCTGTGAGCCCCCATCCCTTCTTTCTCCCTTTCCCCTTTCCTTGTCTCCCTTTTCTCTTTAAGCCCCATCCCCTCCTTTCTCCCCTTTTCTCTCTGAACCCCATTGCCCTCCCTTCCTTTTTTAGCCCCCCCCCCCCACCCCACCCCATCTCACTCTTACTTTCCCCATCTACTCCTTCCTTCCTTCTTAACTTCCCCCCCTGGATTGGCATGCTAATGGTAAATAAATAGATAGTGTATTTACCTTGAAGAAGCATGATAACAGCAACAACAATAATGATAATGTTAATTATGATTATAATCATAATTAAAATGGTAATGATATTACAATTCTGCTTGTGTTTTGTCCATGTATTTGTTGACACCATGCACTTAAAATTCCATTCCAAAATCTTGTTCCATGTAACTGTGGAGTTGAAGTCACTTAATTTTTGGTGTATAATGGAGCGATCATTAACAACATTAAAGAATGACACACACATATAACTACACATAGAAACATACACATACCCACATGCACACACATGTTAAGGCATCATGTTATGAATCTATTAGAATCCTATTCTAACTATTATTATCATAATTGTTATTATTATTATCACATGTTATGCTTTAAATTATAAATGGATCTATTAGAATCCTATTCTGTTATTATCATTGCTGTTATTCATTATTATTATTCTATCATCATGATCATCATCATCTATTATGTATTATAATTTTCCATGTGTTTCATCTGTTTTTTTGCATGTTATGATGATAGGTTTTGCTTGAAATTATATTTCATGTAAATGTTGAATTGAAGTTGCTGTAATTTGATGTAAAATAGTCAAGTTAAACATGAAATGATATTCCATGTAACTGTGGAGTTGAATGTAAAATAAGGTAATGATAAACAGCATAGATATTAAGAATCACACATGAATGCATACATAAAGGCATTTTACTATGAATCAACGAGTCTCCTATTTTAACTCATTATTTTAACTCTTCATTATTATTATTATTATTGTTATTGTTATTATCATTATCATTTTAATTATTTTCCCTTGTGTCACATACACTACGCTGAAGTAATTAGACCATCTGTTTATGTGCGTTTATTATTTACACGACTATCCAAGGGGGTAAGAAAAGGAAGGGGGAAAATAAATTTTCAGTTAAGAGGGAAGATAGGAGGGGAAGGGAAGGGAATATCCATGGTTTCTGCTAGTACTCTTAGTGAAATAAGTAACATGGATGCAGTTTTTGTAATCAAGATTGTAACTGACTGATTTTGTACCAAATTCCATGTTAGCTTATGTGGTTACAGTCAGTGAAAAGTAAAAAGTGTATTTTTTAGGATAAACACAGATACTGATGCAATTTCATAACAACAAAAATGATGATGGATAAATAGATAGATAAAAATGTGCATGAGGTGTTAGGGAGGTGACCTGATCAAGCTATGCTCCAAAGTTGCCACCCTTGGTAATACCTTTGACCACCCTGGAGAGTCCTCTTAGTGGGATAATTCTGGTAATACCTTTTCTGGTGTTGCTCTTGCTCTGCCTGTGTCCTCCATGGAGCCCATCTGTGAGCTTCTGCTGGCTAAGTCACATCCAAATGCCTTGTGGGCATTGGAGGCATTGACAACTGCCATATGAAGAAGGTAGAACTTTATGTTCTTATGAGTCAGCTGCTTGCACAAATCCACCTCTTACATCTTGATGTTGTAGTCCTGGTGGTCAGATTGTGACCATCTTGCTTTCTGAACAGTCAGCAATATTGTGATGGGTTTCTTGTCTACCATTGAAAAGAAAACAGACTTTTAGCTGCAGATCTGTGCCAACCATATTCTATGTCACTTGTGTTGTGTCACCAGGTAATATAGAACTTCCCCCCATTTTGTATCCCTCAGCCCCAAGCCCTTATTTTCCCTCATCTTACCTCCCACCACTCACCTCCTCCCATCCGTCCAGTTTTCCCTGTCTTACCTCCCACTACCTCCCCATCCTTACCCTTCTCCATTTTTCAGCTTATTCAATGGCATGTATATCATGCTCTCAGAAGCAAGACCATGGAAGTGGTAACACTTTTGCCATGTCACCTGGAGTGAAGACCAGCATAGCCATTGCATGAATTTCATGGCATTCTGAAACAATGGGTTAATTCTTCCTTTCTTCAATTTTAGATTTATTATTGTTTTGTTTTTCTGTCAGATTTGGCAGCTGGACACAGGTCAGTGTCAGAAGACTCTGTTTGGCCATGAGGATGCTGTGACAACTCTGACCTATGATGCCACCACCATCATTTCTGGCTCTCTTGACTGTACCATCCGCCTATGGTGCATCTCTTCAGGCCAGTGCAACGGTGTTCTAGACTGGATGTCAAGTGAAGGTCATACAGGTAAGGAAACCATGGAGGTGAGAGCTACAACTAATGGAAGGAGGATGAAAGCTTTTATCTCCTCTGCTAAAGTTATCTTTAGCTTTGGTATTATAGATTTGCCCAGCATTACCCAGTTAGTTGGGAAAATATAAGTTGTTTGTGAAATGTATACCTTTAACAAAATATCCCAACTTCTCTCCCACGTAGGTGTGATACGGTGCCTAGCTGCTGATCCTTGGAGGATTGTGAGTGCCTCTGATGACAAAACAATTAAGGTACAGTATATTGAATGGATGGGAGATGCAGTGGGTGTATGTTTATAAATTTCCAAGTGCACATATCTCTCTCTCTCTCTCTCTCTCTCTCTCTCTGTGTGTGTGTGTGTGTGTGTGTGTGTGTGTGTGTGTGTGTGTGTGTGTGTGTGTGTGTGTGTGTTTGTGTGGGTGTGTGTTTGTGTGTGTGTGTGTGTTTATGTGTGTGTGTGTTTTTATATGTGTGTGTGTGTATATATGTGTATGTGTGTTTATATGTATGGTTTATATGTATGTGAGTGTGTGTTTATATGTATGTGTGTGTGTGTGTTTATATGTGTGTGTGTGTGTGTGTGTGTGTGTGTGGTGTGTGTGTGTGTGTGTGTGTGTGTGTGTGTGTGTGTGTTTATATGTGTGTGTGTGTGTTTGTGTGTGTGTGTGTTTTTGTGTGTGTGTGTGTGTGTGTGTGTGTGTGTGTGGTGTGTGTGTGTGTGTGTGTGTGTGTGTGTGTGTGTGTGTGTGTGTGTTTATATGTATGTGTGTGTGTGTTTGTATGTGTGTGTGTGTGTGTGTGTTTATATGTATGTGTGTGTGTTAGTGTGTGTGTATATATGTATGTGTGTGTGTTGTGTTTATATGTATGTGTTTGTGTGTTTATATGTGTGTATATGTGTGTTTATATGTATGTGTGTATGTGTGTGTGTGTGTGTGTGTGTGTGTGTGTGTGTGAGAGAGAGAGAGAGAGAATGGGTGGGGGGGGGCAGGGCGTGTATGCACTTATATGTAACTATAAAAATGTCCCATATCTATCTATGGGTGTTGTTTGTTAACATTTAACATTTTCCAAAAAGTATCACATTTAAGATTCAGTGAATTGAGGTTATGCAGATAGATAGTCCTGTTTTAGAATGTTTATGAAATAATTAATTTCATAATTTGTATAATTTCAGTTTTATTATTGGGATGCCTTTTTTTTTCATTCCCATTTTTTTGTATCAGCAGTTATCTAACTGTGTATTATTTTGAGAAATGTAATTCTAGCTTCACATTGTCATCAGTCTTGTCTGCTTACAGGTTTGGGACCGTGAAACTTTACGTCGACTGGTGACACTTCGTAATCACACTGATGGTGTCACCTGCCTCGCTTTCAACGACCATGTGATTGTTAGTGGATCTTATGACAAGACTGTCAAGCTGTGGGACTTCAGTGTCTGCTGAATTTTCTTGTTTTTCCATTATATATTCTCGAAACTTTACAAAGCAGTGTTATTTAATTTGTAATTTTTGATCTGCTCTTAAAGAAAGAAAGAAAGAAAGAGGAAGAGGGAGAGATGTGAAAAACCTGCCCAACTTTGCATTTAGATTTAGTTTTTACAACTCAAAAAGATATTTTTGTTAGGTATGGCGATGCGATTTTAGATATTCTTTATTTCATGAAGTTAATATTGTAAGATGAGATACAGTAAGAAGAGGTGAATAAATGTGTGTAAAGCAGATGTAAGAAGAGTTTTTTCCAAAGAACTGGTGAAGAGATTCTTTGAAATGGCTCAAGTTTGTTTTAAGAAGAAGCTGTTTGTAATTCCTTTTCTTTCTTCTTTTCTTTCATTTAATGTTTTTCCTTCTCACTTTCTTTCTTTCGATAAAGAAATGGACTTCGGTCTGTTTTCTTCTGCCACAACTGTTGATAAAGAAGAAAACTCAATGTGATTTATAAGTTTAGGGTAGAGGAAGAATGAACAGCTAATAGTCAGTAGGCTGTAGTTTGGCTGTAAGGTTAATAATTTTATGGGTCTGTAGTTGACTATTTTATACATGTAGATATTGCATACCATATAGAGCTTGTTTTTATGGTTAACTGTCTAGATCCTGCAAAGTCCAACTAATGTTAGCAGAAACTCATTTCAACTTAAAGAGTTGTATGTGCGGGTGAGTACATAAGGCTTTTTATGTGTAGCTTTCTTGTAGCTTTTTTCTTTTCATTTGGAAACATTCAGTGATTATTGTGGACTTTGTACTAGAAATGCAGAAGACATAAATGTGTATTGGTATTGTGCATATGGTACACTTGTAGATCTGCTGTAGTTTGTAATGAAAATATGAGATAAAATAATCTGGAAGGGATATTGTATGCATGAAAAGAACTGTCTGTCCATGCCTATGGCTCTCTCTTTATTACACAATAGGACATACTGGAAGATTTTTATGATTACCAGGGGAGGAACTATCAGTCAGATGGAGATCTGACTATAAGGTTCCTTTGTTCCAAAGCAAACACTTTCTTTTTTTTAACTCTCCTTTCTTTAAAGTTCAGCCTGAGTGAAAGTACTTTAACAAAGTCTGCACAAAAGGAGTATTATGGATATTAAGGGCTGCTAATATTTTGCCCATTAGTGATTAGTGATGTCCTATCATGTCATGACAAATATTACCAAAAGCTGGGTAACACTTCACAACATCATTAGTCCATATCCTGATTGCTGGTATAAGATTTCACATACACCTGTCCTTATCAAACTTGACTGAAAATTTTATCCATTGTAATTGGGTTAAGCTCTGCTCTGGCATACTCAAGCCTTACAATACAATACCCCTAACTATATGGTTATCACTTTTAGATAGGTTGGATCCCTTGGATAACCATTGTTTTTTGGTATAAAGAAAAGAAAAAAAAGAGCCTCATTAGTGAGTTTAAAGTCTTCCTGTGTAACTCTCAAACACGTAGATCTAGGTATAGATTTAGGAACATAAACCTGTGCTGTGAAATTATGTGTTTTTGCATGTTGAAAACTATCTTGTTTCTTGTAGCTGTAGATTGTAAGTATAATTTTGGTAGAAGTAGATTATGGGTGAATCTAAAATAGTGGGTTCTTTACAGTTTTGGCATGATATTAATTCACATTGGTCAACAGAGTTTGTAGTTGAAGTAGAAAACATCATTTCTTTTACAATTTTTTGTCTAAAGTATCTCATCCAAGGAACAACAGACTGTAGTTGTGGTGACCTCTCTCTAGGCCTTGCATAGTTTTTACATATATATCTGTATGTGTATACAGCTTAGCTCATGCATTTTCAGGCTGCCTTGCTATGCATTCCATTCTTCTCCAGTGATAAGATTACCTTTACTAGGAATTAGTGCATGGAATTTTCCTTATTAGAGCAAAGACGATACTGCAGTAGTGAGCCAATGCCTTTACTTGTTTGTAATGGTGGATGTTGGTAACCACTTTCTTAGCCTTATGATGTTATGCTTTTGTACTGACAGCTATGGAAAGGATGTTGGAATGTGATACAACTGACCTTTATCAAAACATGCGCCTTTTTTAATGCTGATTTAGGTCTTCATCTGCGTGGAATATACTCAGATTGAAATTTGCAACAGAGAAGAAATAATATTT
>NC_061820.1:20717045-20719545 GCF_019202785.1 Penaeus chinensis | reverse complement strand
TTGTTTTAATATATTTGCAAAAATAAGATTTGTGGTTTTAATTCCCTTATTTTACGCATTTCATTTTTTTTTTTTTTTTTTTTTTTTTTTTTTTGATAAGCCAAGCAAAGCATCAGCTATTACAGCAAGTACACTATCAGCTGTTATGGCAAATACAGCAATAGCAATAGTTTAAGTTATTTTTTTTTTGTCGTAATGGCAAAATCAATAACATGCTATATGAAGTACAACAGCGTTCGTTATAGCAAATTCAGTAAGATCTGTCATAGTAGGTACAGTGTCAGTCAT
Source organism: Penaeus chinensis (assembly GCF_019202785.1). NCBI lineage: Eukaryota > Metazoa > Arthropoda > Malacostraca > Decapoda > Penaeidae > Penaeus > Penaeus chinensis. Next base: position 20,719,257 of record NC_061820.1, on the reverse strand, counting down.
TACGGAAAGTGCTATATCAGCTGTTATGATGAATATATATCAGCTGCAATAGCACGTATAGTATAAGTTATGGCAAATGCGGTATGAGAAGTTGTGAATTACAGTATCAGTTGATATGTCAAATAATACATCAGCTGTTATCACTAATACAGCTGTTATCCCAAATCCCATGCTAGGCATCAGCCGTCGACTCGACCAATGTTGCACGGTCTTTTTTCCTTCCCCTTATCGTTTCCCTCTCTTCACCAGTCCCATCTACTATCCACTTCCTGAGGTGTTAGAGCCGTGTTGGGAAAGGTTGGCTATGCCAGTCATGAACGACCTGGGGGACCCATGGGCGTGGTTTTCCCCCGTTTAGTTGTCTAGCACTTATCCCTCAAGCGGACTGAGGGGTGGACTGTTTCTCTCCTCGGCTTACTCTGGGCTTACCATGGCCAGTAATGAAGATTTCATACCCTTATTATTCATCAAACAGCCCCACTGATTCGAATTCTCTCGGTTCCCCGACTCGAGGATCCCCTTTGACCACGACTCTGAACACTGCTACTACTATCCTCTCCTCAGTGCCTGCTATCACATCATCCTCCCAGGTCAATACTCAACTTCCAGGAGACATCTCCACTCCCACAGCTTTCTTCATCAACTACCCCATTCTTCCTTATTAGTACTCTACAACCTTAATGTCCACCTCTCCGCAATACTACCTCTCAACACTATTCCCTCTTCCAGAAGCCCCCGTCCTTCTACTTCTCTCACCTTTACAAATATCTTAAATACCGCAGCCGCACCGATCGTTCCCGTCTTGTCACAGTTACATCCCAAACCCAAACTAAGGCATTATCAAACCCGGCAGACTTCACTGGCATTCCTGCCCAACCTCATCCCACCCTCAATACTTGTACCGGAAATATCTCCGTCTCTCCAACAAACTGCCCTGTCTACGACAAAAAATGGTCAGATTGTGGAGAAGACTTTCTCGCCTGCCCCATGGACTATGATGCAGTATCAGTACAATGCTACACCATTCCCCCTAGAGACCGTCGTAAGTCCCCCACCAATAATGCCAAGATCATTTTCCGTAGACTTGCCTCCCCTTTTATGTTTACATTGAGTCCCTCCCTGTCCGAACAGGGAGGTGGCTTCCATGATGTATTTTATAGGGCCTGCCCATCCTACAAGGTGGAGTCGGAAGTGGCAACTCTCAGATTCAGTCTTGGCCTCACTCTTCGCAAAGCCAGGCAGGAAGCACGTCGACTAGGTTTTTATCTCACTCCCTACTCCGCTAACTGCTCTATCCTTCCCCTTTCCCCTCAAGGTGTTTCTACATCTCTCTCAGCATCTTTTCATCATCCCACTTCTAGCCCCTTCCTCTCCCAGTCATATTATTTTGCCATTCTAAATCCAGACACTCCAGTCTTCTCCACTTTGTTTCTCAGACCTCCCCAACCAACTCCACTGCAGAAACTCTCGAAGACATTCAAAACTATCTAATCATGACGCAAGATAACATGCCTACACCACAACCATCCTCCAATCTCTGTACTCCCATTCCTTCTACACCCAAATTAACTGCCGACATCAATCCTCCTCCTACTCATGTTCCCCCAACACCCCTTCCCCACTCCCTCCCAACACATCCCATTCCCCCTTCTAACCTACTATCCCTGCCGCTTCCCCCTGGATGTAACCCTTTGTCACAGCACAGCACCTCCTTCCCTAGATTCTCTCCCTCCTGACGTTTTCACTGAATCTGTGATCTAATTGCCCTTATACATCTTTCTCCTTTGCTAATTCCTACCTTACCCTACGGACATAATTGCAAAATCCCACACATTTTCCTTTATCAACTTTGATCGAATGCAACTTTTGACGTGTAACATATATGATCCATCAACTAACCCCCTCTTTACCCTTTTCTCTAGTACTCCTTTCTATTGTGCTCTATGACTTTTCATTTCTAGCACATATATTTTGTAACCATTAACCATTAATTCCTTTTTATGATATTAATGACTGGACTCAATCATTTCTACATATTTATTAGCTACTAATATTAGATACATATACAGAGTATATATAGGTCTGGGAACAGTACATCTGTTCACTATTATTATAACATTTATCACAAAAAAATACAAACACACATGCACACGGGCACACGCGTGTGCGCACACATATACATACATTACATGCATACATAGGTGTATATATA
>NC_061820.1:20704545-20709545 GCF_019202785.1 Penaeus chinensis | reverse complement strand
GACAAGGTCGAAAACGCAAAGAAAAACTATGACTCTCTTTGCAAAATGCAAAATGCTGCGTCATAAAAAGTGGGGTGATTAGAAAAATGAAAAAAAACGAAAAAAAAACGGCAATAGAACTAGAGAGCTAACCGATTCAGCAATACACGAGCAATGGCAACGACAGAGGTACGCAGAACTTACACGGAGCGTAGGGCAGGAGGTGCGAGGGGTGCGTCGCGTACAGAGGCGTGTAGTAGTACCCGCAGTCAGAAGGGCACTTTCCTCCTGACGTGTCACACCCGCACCCTGTGGGCGAGGTCACGCATGACGTCATGATAGGGCAGGTGATGGCAGAGGAGGACGAGGCCAAGCTCAGGCATGTCTCTCCCGGGGCATTCGGGGCAGTGGTGATGACTGGACAGGTGGTAGCGCCCAGCACGGACGACGTCATGGCAGGGCAGGTCACCGGCGAGGTCACGTGAGGGGCCAGGAGGTGGACTGGCGAAGGCGGTAAGAGCGCCGATACGTCTGTGGAGAAAGGCACTCAGTTAGCTGAAGGGAAACGGGGAGGCAACATTAAACAGGAAAGAAGCGCTCTGCTTTACATACCTTGCATACAGAAAGCGGCGGCGGAGAGAGAGAGAGAAAGGGAAAAACAAAGAGAAAAAAAGAGAAAGAGGAAGAGAAAGAGAGAGAGAGAGACAGAAAGAGAGAGAGAGGGAGAGAGAGAGAGAGAGAGAGAGAGAGAGAGAGAGAGAGAGAGAGAGAGAGAGAGAGAGAGAGAGAGAGAGAGAGAGAGAGAGAGAGAGAGAGAGAGAGAGAGAGAATATAGAAGTATGAACCTCTGGAGCAATGGCACACTTATACAACTAATTTCCCGATAAATCTATCCACGTGCCCTTGCTCATTCGCCTCTTTTCTCTCTCTCTTCCACTCCTCCCCTTCGCCCTCCCTCAATCCGGGGAGCGAGGCGAGGCCGCTCTCCACAGGCGCCGGCCGGAGAGCTGAGGGATTGTTTACGCATCGATCATCAACATGACACGAACAAGACTTATCATCATCATCATCATCATTATCGTCATCATCAGCATTACAACACTATAACACCATCCGCCGCCAACTCGCCTTGCTTAGCCAACGACCCTCAACCGTCGACCCCCCCCCCCCCCCCCCCCCCCCAACTTCACTCGCTTTCGAAACTTCTTTCTCACCTCTATTGGGCGTGAGGGAATGGCGAATAAAGTAAGGCCAAAGATAGGACGAGAGAAGGCTAGATGAGGAAGGAAAGAGAGGAAGGTGAAGTCTAGGGAACAAGAGGCACACGAGGAAGAGGGAAAGGATGCAGATGAAGACAAGACAGTGATGACGGTCACTGATGTGTGTTAGTATGTGAAATGAAGAGAAAGAGAGAAAGAAACAGAAAGAGAGATAGAGATAGATAAGTAGGTAGGTAGATAGATAGATAGATAGATAGATAGTTAGATAGATAGAGAGACGGAGAAAGAAAGGGAGAAAGATAAAGAAAGAAAGAAAGAGAGAGAGAGAGAGAGAGAGAGAGAGAGAGAGAGAGAGAGAGAGAGAGAGAGAGAGAGAGAGAGAGAGAGAGAGAGAGAGAGAGAGAGAGAGAGAGAGAGAGAGAAGAGAAGAGAGAGAGAGAGAGAGAGAGAGAGAGAGAGAGAAGAGAGAGAGGAGAGAGAGAGAAGAGAAGAGAGAAGAGAGAGAGAGAGAGAGAGCGAGAGAGAGAGAGAGAGAGAGAGAGAGAGAGAGAGAGAGAGAGAGAGAGAGAGAGAGAGAGAGAGAGAGAGAGAGAGAGAGAGAAAGGGAGAAAGGGAGAGAGAGTAAATGACTAAAGCGAAGGAAAGGAAGAGTGGATGAAGGATGATGTTTCTAATTACCAAAGAAGGCAAAACAAAAAGAAAACAAAAACAAAACAAGAGTGGGAGATGGAGGGAAGGGAAATACTGCAAAACATTAAGTGGATTATATAAAGGTTTATCTGATCATTATCTCATAATTATCTTCCCGCATTCATGAAGTTGTTGCTACAGATAATAATTATCATTAAGTCCTCTGTAGCCCCTCAGTATTCTCTCTTAACCCGAGTCAGTCGCTCGTCTCTCCTCTGACCTGAACTTTTGACCCAGCGCCCTCTCCGAGCTCTGTGACGCGTCGGCGAGAAAGACGGCTGTCCCCGCGTCTTCTACAAACACAAACATACATCACATACCTCACTCTCACGCCTTCGCCTACCCCTCATATACCCTACATGGCCACCTCGTGCCCCTCCCCGACCCACCCCTTAGCGCGTTGTAAGTTTATCCTTTTCGTGTTACATTCATCAACACCGAGGAGGCCGGGAGGGGGGTGCGGGCGGAGGAGGCCAGACATATGCCTCGTGGGATCAGGAAAGGTTTATTTTCACGGCATGACTTTCCTGCGCGTATCCATGTTCCAGTGTTTTAGCTCTTTAGGAACTGAGGCACGTGGCAGCTTTATAATGAACTTTTATATAAGGATCTGCATGTACATTCGTCATACGCACATACGTAAAAATATACTAGATCGCAAATTATTAAAGCGAGCAATAAAATGGGCAAATGAAGAAATAGGGAGGGGACCAGATAAGCAAATGATTGAAGAAATCCATTGTACATTTATAATGAGACTGATCGAAAATAAATGCAATGATTTTTAAACTTTAAATCAATCATTATGATAATTAATTAGTATAAAAAAATATCTCGAAATGACCTTGGCTGAATAAAGCAAGTTTGCAAACCATTTACCTTAAACCTGACCCTTACACATCCTAGAAATAAAGGCGTTTTAGCCTCTCTTATGTTATCGACTGGACACCTCCCGGATTAATAATTAATTATTGTTTCGCTTTCCTGCCTTTCTCCCGCCCTGTGCTCCCGATCTCATTTATCCTCCTGCCTCTATTTTACCTTTCCTTTCTTTTGCTCCCCCTTCCTTCCCCTCCCCCCCCCCCACCACGTCCCGGCCGAGGGGATGTAGTAGCAGGATCACGAGGGGGGAGGGGGAGGGGGAGGGGGTTGTTTACACGATTGTGGGTTCTTGCCGCCCGGGAGACACGGAACAGAAGGTCGTGTTAAAAGCCCAACTGTCAGCGTGTCGTTGCGAGCTGTTAAGTTATATTAGCCTTTACGGGTTGATCAGTTATTTTCACCGTTTTACGCGGATGAGTCCTATCCACTATTACATGTAACGCTGCGAGCTTACGGGTTATATTCACAGTATGTTGTTTCGTATAACATAAAAATAATGCATCTCGCAGTCTGGTATAAATATATGAACATTTTAAGAATAATATAGGAATGACATCAACCGTCGTATTCAGACCGATAGACGAGTGAAAATATAGTGTATTACTAATGGTAGGCTAATGACCAGCCATTAGTTTTATTACTGCTGCTACTACCGCCACTGATGACAATGGTGTTGATATTACTAATATTAATAACAATGGCGATAGGAATGATGTTCAAGAATAAGATGATATTTTTTACAATAATGACGATGACGGTTGTGCTGTTGTTGCTGATAATAATAATAATCACTCAGACTGGTGGTAATAGTAATGATGATTATGATAATGATAATATTAATGATAAAAATAATAATGATAATGATGATGAAAATGATGATAATAACAACAAGAATACTACTACTACTACTACTAATAATAATAATATTGATAATAAAAAATAGTGGTAATGATAGTTATAATAATAATTATAATAATAATAACAACAACAAAAAACAGTAATGATAATAAAAAAATATGATCATAATTATGATTATAATTATAGAGAAAATGAATAATAATTGTAATCATAACTATAGTAATAATAATCATGGTAACATAACAATGATGCTAATAACAACAATAACAATCTTTGTTATTATTAGTAGTAATGTTATTATTATTATTGATATTATTACTATTATTATTGTTATTATTACTATTATTATTATTATTGTTGTTGTTGTTGTTATTATCACTATTATTATTATTATTATTATCATTATTATTATTTTTTGATAAAAATAATACTGATAATAACAAAAAGGATAATGATAGTAATGGATGGCACTTTCGAGTCTCACAACCCGGGCCAAGTTCATGAATGAATCGCCGGCATGAGGACGTGTCTCAGCACCTGTCTATATCTACCCGTTGCTGCATAACCATACTATTAGAGCCGTGGCAAACAATCTATCAGACGATCTGTGAAACTGGAATATCCTATAATATCGATTTCCTGTCAAACGATACTATCATGAATATATGATGAAAGATTATCAAAGTCATTCGGTACGGAGGAATGAAGTGGGCATCGTGATCGCAACTGGAAACGAAGTAGCCATTACTCTCCATCTCCTTAGGGAAAACTTATGAGAGCAAGGTTTATGTATCATGTAAGGGAAGGGACTGCACTGCGTGACTGTGCCTGCGCTGCGTGATTGTGCCTGCGCTGCGTGACTGTGCCTGCGCTGCGTGATTGTGCCTGCGCTGTTCTTCAGGAATGGACCGCGAGAAAATGTTGTGGCTCAGTGTTTTTCACATGGATTTGGGATTCCTGTCTAGCCATTAGACAGCCGTGATCAAGAATGCTTTCCCTGTTCCTGTTCCGCTCTGTTTCCACGTATTCCCCTGTTCAGGTAGATGGCCCTTGCCCCTGACGATCCAACTGAACGTCTGTTGCATACGAGTCAGAAATGTTTACGCTTCTCTCTATACATAATTCATTTATTTACTGATTACCATTTCTCCATTTCATCCTTTTCTCCTTCTTTTTCTTCCTATTTAAAAAATATATAACACGTGCAGCCACTTGAGAAGCCCTGCTCGGTGACACGGTAAGCGCCCCGTTTCACGCGCCGCTGTTCCTGCTGCGGCAGATGGAAGGTGTATGCAGCAAGAATGCGGGAAAGAGGACATTTTCTGCGAGAGTCGCATGAAGAGAAAACGTCTAGAAACTGAATTCTGGTCC
>NC_061820.1:20699545-20702045 GCF_019202785.1 Penaeus chinensis | reverse complement strand
GAGTCCTATTATCCTGACAAGCACATATCAAGACCCCGCTCGTGGTCGTCGGCCCCCCTATCCCCGGCGGCTCACCTCTCCGGGGCTCGGCGGCCAGCAGTCTGTCGACGCCGAACTTGAGCGGCGTGGTGGCGGGCGGCGACGCGGAGGCCTTGGTGAAGGGCGCGGCATGGCGAGGGCTGAGGGTGGGCTGCGGCAGCACGACGCAGGCGGCGGTCCTGGGCACGGGCGGCGGCAGCAGAAGGGATGCCCGCACGCCCTCCTTCCCGTCGAGCATACTCAGCAGGCCGCCCAGGGGGGGTAATGCGGGCGTGGGCATATCCCAGGGCAATGCTCCAGAGACGAACATTTCCCAGATCAGTCAACTGTGAGAATTTTCCTTGCTAGTCAAGTCACTTATGTCACCTTACAATCGCTGATGCACTGCGATCACTAGTACGTCCAACTCGCAACGAGTGTTCACGCCCAACTAGGGTTTCCGTGATGATGTTGTCCTGGGTATCCTGCCCGAGTAGGGTCAGGAAGCTCCGCCCACCGGGCCCTCTCACCACTCCTCCCACCTCTTGGGCAAGCGCTGTCGGAGGCTGATTTCGCTTACCTATCTAAGTTTTTTCGGCTTAAATTGTTACAAAGGATAAAAAAAATGCTTTATTTCTGGTTATACAAGTAACTATAAGAGCATTATGCTTTTGAAAATTATAAAAGAAATGAGACTAATAACTGTCTGCCTAAGAACCGCAGCAGACAAGACAAAAATCGGATCGACGATTGGTTGGCAGGCGACTTAAGCTCCGCCCCCGTCGCCGTCAGAGCCAGCGGCCGAACGCGATTGGTCGACGCACACAAAGGTTCACCATTCTGGCGCGGTGTGCACGTGGGCGTCGAGGGAGGCGTGCACGGGCGGCACTAAGTGGCATTGAGTGCCATCTCCATAACCCGTTCGCGTCAAGACAATCACGGAATTATTATGGCTGTAATTAGGAATTCACAACAAATATAAAGGAGTTGGTGTCAATGTGCCAATCAGCAGAACATTAAGGTAAATTATTTCATATTTACGTACTTTGCACACACACGCACATATATATATATATGTATATGTGTATATACATATTTTTAAACACACACACTAACGTACATACACACACTCACACACGCACCCACACACCCACACTCACACACAACACACACACACACATACATATATATATATGTGTGTGTCTGTATATGTACATATCTCTATCTATCTATCTATCTCTATATATAATATATATGTGTGTATGTGTGTGTGCATGTGTGTGTGTGTGTGTATGTGCGTGTACATGGATGTTCACATACATATCATCAACATCATTATCAATATCATTATTATTAACATAAGCATCATTATCATTATTACTAACGTTATTATTATTATCTGTATTATCAATATTATCATTATTATTATTATTATTATTATTATCATTATCATTATTAGTATTATCATTATTAGTATTATTACTATCATTGTTATTATTATTATCATTATTATTATTATCATTATTATTATTTTCAATATTACCATTATTACTGTTTTCAATATTATCATTATTGTTATCAATATTATCATTATTATTATCATTATTATTATTATTATTATTATTATTACTATTATTATTATTATTATTATTATTATTATTATTATTATTATTATTATTATTATTATTATTTTTATCATCATTATTATTATTATTATCATTATCATTATTATTATTGATATTACTATTATCAGCATTATCATTATTGTTATTATTATATTTCTTATTGTTTCATTATTATTGATGTTATTAATATCCTTATTATTATTATCATCATTACAATTATTATTATTATTACTATTATTATTATTATTATTATCATCATCATTATTATTATTATTATCATCATCATTATTATTATTATTATTATCATTATAATAATAATAATGATTATTATCATTATTATTATTATTATTATTATTATTATCATTGTTGTTTTTGTTGTTATTATTATTATTACTATCATTATTATTGTTATTAATGTTATTAATATTATTATTATCATTATCATAATTATCATCATTATTATCATCAATATTTCGTTATTATTATCATTATCATTATCATCATAATAATGACAGTAACAATAATAATGGTAATGGTAATAATGATATTATTATTATTATTATTATTATCATTATTATTATCCTCATCCTCTTAATCATAATCATCATCATCATTGTTATTATCTTTATCATAATCATTATTATCATTATCATAATCATTATTATCATTATCATAATCATTATTATCATGATCATAACCATTATTATCATGATCATAATCATTATTATCATGATCATAATCATTATTATCATTATCATAATCATAATCATTATGATTATAATTATCATAATCATTATGATTATAATTATCATAATCATTATGATTATAATTATCATAATCATTATGATTATAATTAT
>NC_061820.1:20654545-20662045 GCF_019202785.1 Penaeus chinensis | reverse complement strand
ATTCAAACTTAACAATAACAAATAAATAAATAAAATGGAGCGACAAGACAAAACGAACAGAGGGGGCGAGAGCTGTTCGTGCCCCGTCGGCGCTCCCTGTCTGTCTGTCTGTCTGTCTGTGTCCCATGTCAGGTACTGCGACCAGGACGGTGTCTGCCAGCCAGACCATTTCGGTCAGTTGCCTCGCACTCCCTTCGTTTCCTTTCTTTCGTCCCAATGGTTCTGATCCACTAAGGGGAGGGCGAGAAAGGCAGCGGAGGGAATGAGAAGCACCTCTGGAAATGCAGCATGATGAAAACTCAAGTCATGTTGGTCCTAAATTCCTCATTTTTGTGTCTTGGCTTTTCGAGGATCCTTCAGAGTGCTGCCCCTGAGCTGCTTGAGGGAGGCAGCTTCTACAGCCCCGCGCCTAGAACTCTCCTTCGCCTTCGGCTCCGTGAGTCGAGCGCCTTCTGACCGACCTGTGACTGTAGTCTGTCTTTATTTCGACCACAAAAGGTGACATTCCGACGGATCAAATAACTTGCACTTGATCAGCGTCGGCAGACGGCGTTGGGAAGTTAGACGATCCTGGTTCGATTTCTTGACAGACTCGTCCTTTCTCGTCTCATGTCGGGTCCGTTAAGTTCCCTGCGTCATGTCAACAAGAAGTATCTCAGTCACACGTCGGGTCTCCCATCAGTCCCCTCCAGCCAAACCTCAAACGCTTCCATGATAGGTTACCCAGAATTGTCTGGAAATGAATGCTACCGAGTAGGCCGAGTCTCGGATGGAGGAGCGTCTGCTGGGTCGCGTCGTGACATGTCTGAAGGATTTTCAAACAGTCAAAGACAGTTTGGCAATCAGTATGAACTTTTCGCATCAACAGTCCCAATTTGAAGAAAAAAAATATATATACTGCATACGATAGGTCTGTCTCTCAGAATCGTCTGGTCTATTTTTCCATGAAGTAAGAACAAGAAACAAAGAATAAAAGAAAAATGGTGAAGCTGTCATCGTCTTCCCCAAAAGTCTTCGTCAGACCAAGTCAATGCCTCTTGTATGTGGAGCTTTGAGCTCCAGTGATTTTTAAAGTGCCAGGGTAACGGCATCTCGCATAAATATTTCAACGAACTGTTCCACCCACGCACGCGACTGCTGGCCATTTCACTCCTGTCCCCAGCCTCTCGTGCGAACACGAGGAAGGACGGTGAAATGGCCGCGGGCGCCGAAAGACGAAGGGGAGAGAGTCGGTCAGGAAAGAGGAAGGAGAGGGTGGGTCGGAAGGAGGACAGAGGAGAACGTCTTAGATGTCATTGCAGTCGCTGAAGATCTCCTTGCAGTTCTCTCCGACGCGACCGCGGCGTCCGGCGTCGTTGTAGATCTCGAAGGGCGTGTAGGTGGTCCGCTCCAGTAGGTAGCTCATTCCATATCTGTGGAAGGAGTGCGTGAGATGCCTTGGGAGAAGCACAGGAAACAGTAAACTTCAAATATAGGGTTGTGAACTGGCAAATGCATAATCCAGGGCTAGTGATACTCTTTTCCACGTAAAATGCATTTTGAGAAGGCAGCACAATGATAGAGAAGACTGAAATTGACAAGAAATGTAGAAGATTCATGGCAAACAAGCTGGCAACAGCCAGAGGAGAGAACACTCACGTTCCGATCTGGCAGAACAGGTACCCAGTGTCGCCAGTGCTGTACACGCAGTCGTTGTTCGCTTCGCAGAGGTACTTCTGCATGCACATGTCGTCCTCGGTATCATATGTCTTGATGTAGCTCTGGGGAAAGCAGAGAAAGTGCCATCAAACGGGCGTCTTTCGCTCGGGCTTGTTTGGTTCCCTAAACGTTTCCAGTTATGAGTACTCTGACTCGCTGTCAAAACATATTATTCCTCCAACAATGGAGAAGATAGTGTTACACACGATGACTCAGGTTACTAGTTCTGACATGGGAAGCAACTGACCTTGAGCATTGTGGTGGCTGCTACAGCAGCATCGGCCATGGGGTCAGTGGTGCCCATGCTGCGTGCTTCGTAGGACCTCTGCGAGAAGGAGGTGCGGAGGGCGTCCAGGAGGGTCATCACCAGTCCGAAGAGCTGCAAGAGAGGGCCGTGTCAAGGAACTGTAGGGTCTGGGAGGTAAGTATCACCGGCATCCATTCTCGCTCTATTTTACCTGAGTGACTTTTGTTGTTCCGTTATCTATATCATTATATAATATGCCTCAACCGAGTTACCAGTGCATAGTATAGTGTTACTAACTGATCTACCTTATAAGAATCAAAATAAAAGTAATAAAAGAGGCAGTGGCAGACCAACTATTTCAATTGGCAACCATGGATGTAGTCAATTAGTTTTCAGAAAACCAAACGTTTACAAAAGCTCACCTCCGAAGCCTGCTTGGCCATCACACCGACCTCCTGGGGGTCGTTGGAGCCAGTCAGGTAGGAGATCACGGCTGTCAGAATTCCCTGAAAGTGCGGACGGAATGGGATCAGACACTGTGATTTGCACGTTAAAGCTGGAGTCGGATTACGTCTCATATCTAAGTGATTTCATTTATTCTGTCATTGATCGAACTTTAGTACAACGTTCAAGAAAAATGCATTTTACGTAAAGCTGCATAAAGCTGAATTAAAAACAAACACTAACAAAGTCAGCCGTGATATATATCTGGAACATCTGATACACAAAAACAGGCAGTGACAACTCATACCAACGGAAAACTATTTCACTGATAAATAAGAAAACTGGAGGATCCCGCGGTACGCTCAGCAGCCCGAGGGGAACATAACAGTCTTTTTTTTACGAAATTCATATATTTTTTGTGGCCGTGTGAATCACTGTTTCTCGCTTGGTCAACTTTATCTCTTTATCACCTTCAAGAACGGAGCCAAAGCGTAAACTCGCACGGCGAAAATAACAGATGATGAAGGGTATTGGTGCACGGGTAATTGTCCGTCGAGGGCTGATTCGGTGTCATTTTTTCCGAGTTCAACTGAATGCGTGTCGGTTGGACTAAATTCATATCTAGTTCAATATCAAGCATGCACATGCGCACGCGCTCTCTCCTACCTCGATGGGCGAGCCTCCGTCAATCCTGTCCAGAGCAGCGTTGTCACCGCCGCCCAGCACGCTGAGGACCACCTGGAGGCCGAGCGCCAGCACCTTCGACCACGAGAAATCGCCCGTCTGTCGCGAGAAAGGAGTCAGTGCGTTAGTGCTCACGTAGGATACCAATCACTGCCACCATGTGCAGTTTTGAATGTGTGTGTATGTGTGTGTGTGTGTGTGTGTGTGTGTGTGTGTGTGTGTGTGTGTGTGTGTGTGTGTGTGTGTGTGTGTGTGTGTGTGTGTGTGTGTGTGTGCGTGCGTGTGTGTGCCCCCCCCTCCCTAGCCACACCCTGCCTGCCTCACCGTGAGCTGTGTGATGTAGTCCATCTTGTCGGAGGCGCCGCTGGAGCCGCCCGTAGGCCCGCCGATGAAGATCTGCATCACCATGTTGAGGATCTTGCCCCACTGGAACCCGCCGTCGTTCGCCTGCGCCTGGAAGGGAAAGCGGGGTCAGGGAAGAAGGCTCTCCTTGTCTCATGCAACACATTCTCCCTTCTCGTATTGTCAGTCATCTACACACTACTGCGTGCACGCCGCTCATTCACGCCCTTTGGGAGTCGGGCTCGCGTCCGCACCTGCTTGTTGTTGGGCAGGAAGTTCTGCTGCTTCTTGATGTCGTTGGGCTTGGCGGCGAACTTCCTCTCCGTCTGAGCGTCCATGGAGGCCGCGACGGCAGAGCTCACGAAGGAGGAGGCGATGAGCGCCACGAGGGCGGCTCCGACCATGCGCCGAGACACCATCTGTGGGAGGAGGACAGGCACGTGAGAGGCGGCCGGAGATGCACGCGCACTTACACATACAATGGCGGATAGACGGATAGGTATATGGGTAGACAGATAGATGGATAGATAAACAGGCAGATAGACATCAGACAGATTGATAGATATTTAGGCAGATAGACATCAGACAGATTGATAGATATTTAGGCAGACTGATGAGTAGACAGGTAGATAGACAGATAAATGCATAAATAGAAAGAGAGACCGACAAGAAAAGTATAGGGAGATTAAAACATCTATACGTTCACATTTATATACGTAGACACACTGAACACAGTCATTGCGTTTAGTGCAAGAATACATAGCATAATGTAAAGCTAAAATACAAAATCAAATAAAGACCTAATAACTTACAAAAGGGAAAATAACTTTTATTCTAAATAACAAAAAAATGTCCCGAATTTGCGTGGGCGTGTGTTGGCGTCGCGCGGCTTGTGAGGGCGTGGGCGTCTCGCGGTCCAGCAAGCATGACAGATCCGCCCCGCCCCCCCCCCCCCCCTCTCCCAGTGAACAAGGTGGCATCACTTTCACTCGTGTCATCAAAGAAAATTGTCCGAGAGCGACATCTCCAAGGAGGAACTTTACTATTATAGTTGACATCGTGCTCGCCCAAGGATCTTAAAGAAAGAATCCTTTGTCACGACGCCTCCACTTTGTGTTTCCTTTTAGAAGGTCGGTTTAACGTTTGTGTTGCTTTCCCTTGTGTGCTGTTGGCGGAGGATGTTACGTCGACGCATCTACTATATTGCCCCGCTGCCATCAATGGCAATCTTTGTCTTTCATTTTCATTTTCTTGCAGAAATGGATCCAAATCAGATGTAACACTTCTATATTTGTTTTATATACATATATCTATATATCTATCTATCTATTTATCTATCTATATATATATGAATATAAATGAATATATATGAATATATATGAATATATATATATATATATACATATATATGTATATATATATATGTATTTTCATATATATATATATATATGTATTTTCATATATATATATATATATATATATATATATATATATATATAAATATATATATACATATATATATAAATATATATATATATTTATGTATGTATATATTCATATATATATAATTATATATAAAAATATGTATATATATATATATATGTATATATAAACATATATATATATATATATATATATATATATATATAGAGAGAGAGAGAGAGAGAGAGAGAGAGAGAGAGAGAGAGAGAGAGAGAGAGAGATAATCACGGTGAAATAAATCACTGCTCACTGCATAAAACTTTACACAACAGCGTCGTCCGCGCCATTCACGCCCCCCCCCCCCCCCCCCCTGTGCCATAATCGCGCCCTTTCCCTCGGCGGCGCCATCGTGACGCCGTGCCTTCGGTTGCGTGGTCCGAGTTTCCCGCCTTCACCGTCCGTGCCCGCCCCCCCCCCCCCCCCAACTCCAGATCAATGGCGTCAAAACGACAACTGTGCAGAAGGATACGTAAATGTCATAAAGAAAGAACGCAACAAAGCCATTATTAAGCGCAACATGTACCCGCAGTGTCAGCGAAAGAAATCGCATTTCTTTCGTTAACTTTCTCCCTGGCCGACGATATCTTTTTGTGTGCGTGTGTGTGGGGGGGAGGGGGGTCTTTAACCACATTCTAGAAGCAATTGAGGAAGCAGAAGTCGTGCTTTCTAGAAGGGCAGGCGGACGGTCTCTGTGAGAACCGCATTGTTTTGCTTTCCAGGTCATGAGTTCGAATGTAAGTCAGCGTTTTCAGTTCCGCCTGCGTTCGACTCCTCCGCTCGGGTGAATCAGCGGGTGACACAGTTTCTGCCTTCGACTCGCTCCGGGTGAATCTGCTCATGACAGTCACGTGATCTGTTTCGGAAATTGATGCGGCCTGTTAGTTGTCTTATGTACATTCTTATTTAGCATCTTTTTTCTGTCTCCCGTTTTCCTCCACCTTGATGATCAGCAATTCTGTCTCAGCAAATGTCGACCTTGATCCCTTGGTCTGTTCCAGTCTTGAATTATTTCTCGGTATGTTTGGCTTTGTTTACACAAACTCTTAAATATTCCCACAGGTTGTGATCTGCCTGCCTTGGCAAACATACCCAGGTTTTCTGTATAGATTCAGTTCAGATAATAGGCGGGCAACGAGGCAGAGCAGAGCATGGGAGAGAGAGAAAGAGAGAGAGAGAGAGAGAGAGAGAGAGAGAGAGAGAGAGAGAGAGAGAGAGAGAGAGAGAGAGAGAGAGAGAGAGAGAGAGAGAGAGAACGCAAGGAGAATACGGACTAATGAGTAAACCTGGGGTATCAGGAGGGCGGACAGAAGAGACAAGCGGAGACACACAGGGCAGAAGGAGACCCGAAGCGAAGAGCATCACCATCATCACGCCTTTCTTCTCCCTCTCCTCCCACGGGTCGCCCTCTCGGAACAAGGTCGTCTGCAGCTGCACTCTCCGCGCGCCAAATTTTCTCCAAGGCTTTCAGCATCCTTTCTTCGGCTTCTTCTTCTTCTTCTTCTTCTTCTCTTTTCCTTCTTCTTCCTTTCTTCTTCTTCTTCTTCCTCTCATTTTCTTGTTTTTTCTTCTTCTCTTCATCTTCCTCTTCTTTTCCTTTTTCTTTCTCTTCTTTTTTTCTTTTTTTCTTTTTTCTTCTTTTTCTCCTTTTTCTTTTTCGATTTTTTTTTCTTTTTTTCTCTCTTTTTTCTTCTCTCTTACTTCTTTTTTTCTCTCCTGTCTTCTATCTCTTCACTTTACTTTATCTCTCTATCCTTTCCTCATTTCTCCATCTCTTCGGCTTTACTTCCTTTCCATTTGTGTTGCTAAAGATATCGATAGATAGATAGACAGAAAGCAAAAGAGAGATAGAAGATAAACAGATAAACAGATAGAAAACAAGAGAGGGAGAGACGATAAACAGGTGGATAGAAAGCAAGGGCGAAGATAAACAGAAAAAAAAGACACACAGAAACGAAGAGAGAGAGAGAGAGAGAGAGAGATAAACAGACAGACAAAAGCAAGAGAGAATGAAGACGGAAATGTGTGTGTTGGGGGAGGGGGGGGGGGGCGACACTGCAAACCCGGATGTCCACTTTCTCCACTGGAAGGCGGGGTCGGGGGGGGGGGGGGGGGGCAAAGTAATTTTTTATGTACCTTTGATGTCCGTTGTAGCTGACTCCCATTCCTCCCACTCTCTCTTTCTTTCTCTCTTTCTCTGTCTTTCATAGTCTCTCTTTGGATCTGTCTATATATGTTTGGCTGTCTGTCTGTCTGTCTGTCTGCCTGCCTGCCTGCCTGCCTGCCTGCCTGCCTGCCCGCCTGCCTGCCTGCCTGCCTGCCTGCCTGCCTGCCTGCCTGTCTGCCTGCCTGCCTGCCTGCCTGCCTGCCTGCCTGCCTGCCTGCCTGCCCTCCTGCCTGCCTGCCTGCCTGACTGCCTGCCTGCCTGCCTGCCTGCCTGCCTGCCTGCCTGTCAGTCAGTCAGTCAGTCAGTCAATCAGTCAGTCAGTCTGTCTATCTCTCTCTCTCTACATATATATCTATTCTTCTAAAAACGAAGAAGAAAGACAGAACGCAAAACAGAACAATCGTGGTGACAAAGACACGACCGGCGACACGAATGAGGA
>NC_061820.1:20634545-20637045 GCF_019202785.1 Penaeus chinensis | reverse complement strand
TTGCCGATAAATGCAGTTAGAGTGACAGTGATGATAGTTCGACAATAAACATGAATAGTAGTAAAGGAAATAACGATAGTGATGATGATTATAATAATGATAATGATGATGAAAATGAGAATGGAGATAATGATGACAATGATCATGATATCCATGGTGATGATAATTAAATATTTATAACGATAAAATAAAGAATATCATTATTATAATGATAATAATAATGATGATACCAATAATGATAATGACAGTGATTATGATAATAATGATAATAATAATGATATGGTAGAAATGCTAATGATATTAATAATAATAATGTGATAGTATGATAAAATGATGATAATAATATAATAACAATAATAATGATGATAATAATGAAAATAAATTCTTGATAATAGTAATAATCATAATATAAATAATGATGAAAATGAAAATAATAATAATAATAATAATAATAATCATAATATAAATAAAGATAACGATAATAAAATGATAATGATGATGAAAATAAAACAATAATAATGATGACAATAATAATGATAACGATATTAATTATAAAGATACTGATAAAATATAATAACAATAGCGATAATTTTAATAGAAAAAGCAACAATGTTGATGAAAAGAAAATAAAAGTGATAACAGTAAGATATCGGTAAGCGTGATTATCATAATAAAAAGAAAAAGGAAAATGAATATATATAATGATTATCACAAAGAGAAGCAAAACAATATCAACACTTTTGACGGCAGTAATAATGATACAAATGAAATTGATAGTAATAATGAGGATGATGATGATAATGACAATAATGATAATAATAACAATAATAATCATAATAATAATAATACTAAAAATGATAACAATGATAATAATAACATATGATAATGATAATAATGCTAGTAATGATAATAATAATAATAATAACAATATTTAATGATGACAATAATAATAATATAATAATAATAATAATGATAATAATAATAATAACAATAATGATAATAATAACAATGATAATAATAACAGTAATAATAATATTATCAATAATAATAATAATAGCAAGAATCTAAATCAATAATAATTATAATGATAACGATATAAATAATAGTATTCATATTAATGATAATTATGATGGTAATAATAGTAACAAAAATAATAATAGTAAGATAATATCAAGAATAATGATAATGATAAGGAAAATAACAATAATAGCAGTAATAATAAAAATACTGATAATAATATTAATGATAATGAAAATACAAATAATGTTGATGATAGTGATAATGATAATGATGACGATAATAATCATAATAATAATGACACAACAATATAATAGTTATGATAATAATAATGACAATAATAATAATAGTAATAATGATAGTAATGACAATAATGGTCATAATGATAAAAATAATGCTAATAATGATAATAACGTAATACAATGATAATGATGGGAATAATGAAATTATTAATAATAATAATAAAACGATAATAATAGTAATAATAACAATCATAATGATTTTAAGAAGGATATTGATTATAAGGATAAAATTACTAATAACAATAATAATAATAATAATAATGATAATAACATTTACTATTATTATTGTTATTATTATTATTATTATTACTGTAGTAAAGATGGTAAAAATAAAAAGGATGATCGCATCAATAATATTATTAACAATATAATTGATAATAACAATAATCATAATTATGATAATAATAAAACCGATATCAAGTATAACAAAATAATGTAAATAATAATTCTGATAACAAAAATAACTAAAACAACATGAATAGACGCAATAACAATAGTGATAATGATGATAGTGATAATAGAAAAGAAAGTAATAATAATGATAATTATTATTAATGTTATTATTATAATAATTATTATTATTATTAATGATAATAATAATAATGAAAATAATAATATTAATAATAATAATAAGAAGAAGAATTACAATAGTAATAACAACAACAATGATAATAATAATAATAATAATAATAATAATAATAATAATAATAATAAAAATAATAATGATAATAATAATAAAAAGAAATAATAATAATGATAATAATAACAATAATAACAACAAGCATAATGATAATAATAATAATAATAATAATATTAATAATGATAATAATTATAATGATAGTACAAATAGTAATGACAATAATAACACTGAAATTGAATATAATAATAATAATAATAATAATAATAATAATAATAATAATAATAATATTAATAATAATAATAATAATAATGATAATAATAATAATAATAATGGTAATGATAATAATACAAATGACAATAAAAATTATATTATCAATAATAAAAATAATAGTAATTATGATAACAGTAATGAATTGAAAATAATAACAAAGATAATAACAGTAACAATAATAAAAGTAGTAGTAGTAATAGTAGTAGTAATAGATATAATGAAAATAATTATTATAATGATAGTAATGACATTATTATAATGCTAGTAATGA
>NC_061820.1:20614545-20617045 GCF_019202785.1 Penaeus chinensis | reverse complement strand
TCGAAAGGAGGATCCACGGCAGGCGAGGGGCGGTGAGCGAGGAGGGGGGGCTGAGGGCCCAAGGAGGCCAGCCTGCCGTCGACGGAAGGAGAGGGAAGCCGAGTGAGGTCAGCCCAGGGCATGTGGCTCTGTTGCTCAGAGGGTCTCCTGTTGCGGGTTGAATCGGGTTCCCGGAGAAGGTTCCTCAGAAGCTCCCGTTGGTCTCCTGTCAGGCTAGACGTGGGGGGGGCCTTGTCACCAGCCAAACCCAGCCTGTTAACACCGCCAAAAGGCCTTAAGGTCTGGCCGAAGGAGAGGGCACTTCCGGTGAGCCCCAAGGACGGGAGACTCTGGAGGAGGTCCTCACCCCGGTGGATGCTGGAGGCCATTTTGAGGAGGTCAAGGAGGTTCGAGGAAGAAGCGGAGGCCCCGTCATCGTCAGCAGCAGCAGCCAGCCCTTGTCTGTGGAAAGGGAAGGCAATTATGTCCTCTGAAATTGCACTATGAATTTGATACCTGTGTTGCATCATGCGAGAAAAATGCTGTTACTATTTGAACTCTTTGTCTACGACTGCGATGATTTTCAAGTATCAGAATCACCCTCCTTGCTTTCACTTCGGTTTAGTCATTGCAGTTACGTGAATTTTGCATTTCACAATACTGATCTGCTTTAAACATGGATGCTGCACACACGAGTTTGATCTTTATCTTTATTCGTTTTAATCTTTTATTTTGATACTACGTCCAAGTATTTAGCTACAAATTTCATTAGATATATCAGCATCATTATAAAGTTAATGATAATCGAACGGTCTTTTCGAATTCTGGTGCAATGATATTCAATTCCATTATTCAACCATGAGTATAAATACAGACTCTCATTCTCCCCTCCTTCTTATTACTGTTATCTTAATTTTCCCTCTCGCCTTCGCGCAGCTCAAACTTCCACCTCAGCGCATTCTCTTGTTTCCTTTCCTGCGCTCATGAGAGCAGCGGAGCGGGAGCTAGAGAAGAGTGAGTGCGCGCGCGCTCCAGCAGCGAGGCTCGTTCGTCATCTAACGAAGATACAATCATTGGATGGTCATTATCGAGAGCATGTTGATAATAAGACGGGGATATTTGACTCAGTCCATGTTTGAACTACGCTGCAATTTACAGCCGTCAAATGCATGTTGTTGCATGTCAGGCGCATACAATCAGTATCGCACACAGAGGAATGCTCGCCTCTGTTTACAAAACATTGGGCGGGATCCTTCATAAATTACCACCATCAAAGAGCGCAATAAATCCCGCAGGCCGTGGATGCCCCGGCCAGCTGTTGGGCGCTCGGGGCAGCGGCTCGGTTACACCTCAGAACAAGGCCCGCCTGTTAACTCCCAATAGTCCGCGAGTGCTTTATTTTATTAGCCAAGAGCCTGTGCTTCATTCCGGCGGCTCTCGTTAGCTGGGGGAGTGATAATATGTGGTTGAGTCAGACCTCGTCATGTCGGACAGCCGTTGAATTGCGAGCTGTGGCAGAGTCCGGAGGCGCGAGAAGTGTCATTCCCGCCGAGGCCGGTTCCGCGGCCCTCGACCGCCCGACCGACGAAAGGGCGCGCTCTCGTTCCGCCTCCTGCATGGCGCAAGCGGCGCCTCTGGCGGGGTTGCCGGGGCGCGGGGTAACGAGGCAGGAGATAAGATATTGCTATTTCGGTTAAGGAGATCCGAGTGAGCTCTGTTTAGGACCTTTTTGTCAAAAGTTATGACCAATTTCCACTTCTTATCGTCAAATAGCCCAACACACAGCTGCCTTCTGCTATGGGTATTTCACCCTACCCTTTCGTTTCCGAATATGCACGTCGCATTATTGCTTTCTTTGCTCGTCCGTCTGATCCCGTGAATGCCCTCGGCCTGCCCTCGGCCTACTCTCGGCCTGCCTCGCCCCCGAACAGCAGCCCGGCGCTTCCCTCGGAGACTCCGGCCTGCCTCGCCACATTGCGGCCGGCCCCGTCCTCCGCGGTGCTCCCGTTCGCACCCCGGATAGAAACCCTGTTTAAAGGACCGTGGAATGAGTTTGGGTGTTCATTCTTTCGCAATGATGCATCAGCCTCGCCCCTCGCGCAGCCCAAACACCAGATAAGGAAAATTATAGAGCTATCAGTCTGAAATGTTTTTCCCTTCTTTTCGCCTTTGTCCTTCAGCCTGCGTGGTCGGCGGGTCGGGTTACGCCTCTTCATGCTAACCTTTGCCACCGGCGGAATCGGCCCTCGCTATTCTTGGGCTGCTCCTGAGGGCGAACACGCGCGGCCCCGCCCTTCCCTCCCTGCTGCGCTTCAGAGGAGTGAGGACAAGTAATGGTCACTGGCGGTGACCTCGAGGCCAGGAAAGTGTCTTGCTTGTACAGTTACCATTACTAATATTACGCGGTTAGAATTGCAGGTCGCTTCATCATCAGCGCAAGTATGTCGGCCGCTCCATAAGAAATAACCTGCACAGATGACCACCAGAAGTCACACGGAAGCTGCGTGACTCGAAGCGAAAT
>NC_061820.1:20574545-20577045 GCF_019202785.1 Penaeus chinensis | reverse complement strand
GAAAAGGCATTTGACTCTGTACAAATACCAGCAATACTAGAAGCTATCCGAAGACAGGGAGTACAGGAGGTATATTGTACAATATTAGAAGATATATATGAAGATGGGACAGCAACCATCATCCACAATGAAATTAATAAAATACCAATTAAGAAAGGTGTCAGACAGGGCGATACCATCTCTCCAAAACTGTTTACAGCTTACCTTGAGGAAATATTCAAGAAGCTAGAATGGAACGGAAAGGGTATCAAAATAGGAGACGAATACCTAAACAATCTAAGATTTGCAGATGATATTGTTCTCTTCAGTGAATCTGCAAATGAAATGCAGCAACTAATAAACGATCTGAAAAGAGAAAGTCTGAAAGTCGGACTTAAGATGAACAAGAAAAAGACTAAGATCATGTTCAACAGTAAAGTTCAATTCGAACAGATACGTGTACAATGCGAGGGTCTAGAGGTAGTGGACCAGTATATACCTAGGGCAACTCGTACAGACAACACATCTAGCGAAGAGGAAATTAAGCGGCGCATCAGTCTAAGTTGGAGCGCCTTCGGCAGACACAGTAGCATACTAAGAGGCTCCTTGCCATTATGTCTTTAACCAATGCGTCCTCCCAGTTATGACCTATGGATCAGAAACATGGACTACAACCAAATTACTGGAGAGGAAACTAACAAGCTTCCAGAGAGAGATGGAGAGGTTGATGCAGAGAATTAGCCTAAGAGATCGGATGAGGGCGACGTGGATCAGGGAACAGACAAAAGTGGAAGACATACTTGTGAGCATCAAAAAGAAAAAATGGCAATGGGCAGATCATATATGTCGGAGACAGGACGGCAGATGAACAAAAAAGTAACAGACTGGGCTATAGATAACATAAAGAGGCCAATGAGCAGAACAATGACAAGATAGCGTGACGAAATAACGAAATTAAGGGGCCAGGACTGCAAACAAAAAACGCAAGACAGACAAAGTAGGAAAAGATTGGGAGAGGCCGACATACTGCAGTGAATTGAC
The DNA here is from genome assembly GCF_019202785.1 of Penaeus chinensis. Taxonomy (NCBI): domain Eukaryota; kingdom Metazoa; phylum Arthropoda; class Malacostraca; order Decapoda; family Penaeidae; genus Penaeus; species Penaeus chinensis. The sequence goes on along the minus strand of NC_061820.1, from coordinate 20,576,025 downwards.
TCAGACTGATGATGATATATATGTGCGTGCGTATACACACATACACGCACATATCTCTATGTCTTTATGTATATATGTGTGTGTGTGTGCGTGTGTTCATACATACATACATATAAATTTATATAGAGAGAGAAAGAAAGAAATACATATAAACATATATATATATATATATATATATATATATATATATATATATATACATACATGAGTGCATATATGAAGCCCTTCCTCACCTGACCCATTCGCTCCTTGAAGGCGCTGTCGAAGGAGGCGGCGCCCTGCTCCACCATCTTGCCCACCTGCTCCGCGCCGTCGTTCAGCGTCTTGCCCAGGTCCTGCACGGCGTTGTGCACGCCCTCCACGGCGCCCTGCACGGCCTCGCCGGCGCGCCCCAGCAGTCCTGCGGCGGAGGAGGCGGCCGTGTTTGATTGCCAATACTTTTATGTCATCAGCCTCTTGGTCATCAGCACGACCATTGTTACTACCGCTGAAATTCTTACTATTGCCATTATTACCATTATCATTATAAGCGTCATTATCTTTACTGTTATCATCTCCTTTATTAACATTAGCATTATCACCATCATTTCTGTAACCAAAGCGTTCTTCACTGTATGCAGTGTATGTGTCTGCATGAGCGTACACAAAAATACGCTCATGCAGACACATACGCGGGCCACTCACCGAACGGGTCGAGCATGCGGTGCAGCTGACGGGCGACGCGGGCGTGCGGGCGCGCATTCCTCTCCGTGCTAAGGCCGAGAGCCGCCCGCGATGCCGCTAGGATCACCAGCACGCCCACCAACCTGCTGCGGGCGAAAAGGGCATCTCGCTCTCAGTGCTTTCGTAGATCCACACACAAACAGGTATGCACACACAGACACAAATACAGATGTACATAAATACATGTTCCCCTTCAAATACGCTGACAGAATATGTAGACCGACTCACGCAGCTGCCAAATACTCCTTCCCTGCCATGCTCTTTGTTCCTTACATAGATGTTTACGCACATTTAATCTTAAATCATTTTTCCATGAAAACATCATCATATCTACAAAATATATACGTGTGTGTGTGTGTGTGTGTGTGTGTGTGTTTGTTTGTGTGTGTATTTGTTAGTCTGTGTGTGTGTATGCATACAGACATACATGCATATGTGTGTATGTATATATATAATATATATATATATATAAATTGAGTAAAGAGTTGTTCTCAGACCAATTGCGTTTATATATATTTTATAGTTTTTAAGCCATAAAATAAACTTTAAACTCTTCATTTTAACGTATGACATAATCGTGAACATATCGATACTTATGTCAAAGATTATTTAAGTTGGCAAAATATTTAATAGACGTATTGTCGGACATTTCGTCTGAGATCCCCTTTGAAGGCATACCTTTACACACACACACATATATATATATATATATATATATATATATATATATATATATATATGTGTGTGTGTGTGTGTG
>NC_061820.1:20559545-20564545 GCF_019202785.1 Penaeus chinensis | reverse complement strand
ATCATAGGAAGATAAAAGAATAGGTTACTGCAAATAGGATGAATTTAAGAGATAATTTTTACACACAGAAGATGCGTGAATCTCTAATATGAAAAAAAAACGCAAATAGAAGGTTCAATGATTGCCATGAAGTTTAAAAAAGTGGTCGAAATTCATAGCGATAAAATTGTGACAGAAATATGAGGCAGCGATAGATATATAGGCCTACACTTACGGTCGAACACACACATGCCCATACAATAACAGACACATATTCATGATTAATTACAAACTCGTTCGGTTTTTGGTGCGCCATTCATTCTAAAGTTGATTCTAAAATATTGCGGATGAGCCATGGGGGAAAACAAACTAATTTTTACATCCATGTTTCAGCTACTATACAACTACTAAACAGTGCGAGGAAAATGAATCACCAACATTCATCAAATTGTGATAAAGAACTGGCAGCGAACGAAGAAATTTAAATCGATTTTCCTTCAGCCAGCGTACTTAACAATCAGTACGAACTGTGAAGTGCATCCGAATGCGTGCACACCGATTACCCTCAGGATATTATCATAGAGGGCGTTGGAGTCACACTGTTAACGGTAGACGCGCATCGCCTGTCATTCATGGCCGCCGCTCGACCGCTGGAACTAGCCTGCTATGCCTCACACCCATGAGGCTGTGCTGGTGGCGACCCACATGTGCTCCCTAACCCATATTCCATTCTGTATAGAGCCACTTATTGCCTATGACTGTTATTAGCATTATTATCATCGATATGATTATCTTGATGAATGGTATCATTAGTATTATAGTGATAATCATTACAGTTGATATTGCTGTTTTCACTAATAATGCAGCTGTTTGTTATTATAACTATTAGGAGTAGTAATAATAAATTATTATTACAATCATCATTATTATTATCATTACTATCATTATCATTAGCACTACTTTTATTACTATTGTGATAATTACTGTTCGCCATTGTCTATTACCATTGCTATCACTCTTATTATCATAATTACTACTGATGCTGCTACTCCTACTACTACGACTTCTGTTATCTGCATTTATATATCATCATCATTGTCACTACCAACTCTGTCAATTTCTAATATCTATTGTCACCGTCATAGTTATTGTTTCTGTTTTTTGTTTCTGTTTTTGTTTTTATTGGATATTTTTGTAAACGATCAACTTAGTAATAGTGATAACAATAGAGGTTATGATAACATAATACAGATTATTATCATTATACTATAATTATTTTAATCAATATTATTATCATTATCATTATTATCATTATCATCATTATTATTTTTCTTTGTTTTTTGCATTATTATATCATTGTTATTATCGTTATCATTATTGATATGTTTATTTTCTTATAAAAAAAATTTACTTATCATTATTCATTTTTATTATTATAATTTATGTTGTTATTATTATCATCATAATTATTATGATTATTGTTGTTCCTATCATCAATATTACTATAATCATTATGGTCATTAGTATCATTATCATTATTCTTATTATCTTTATTACCATCATTATCGTTATCATTATCATCATTATCACTATCATTAGTATTATTGTAACTATTATTATTATTATTATTATTATTATCATTGTTGTTAATGCTATTATTATTTTTTTATTATTAATATTATGTTATCATTATCATCATTACCGTTAACATCATGATCATTTTCATCTTCATCGTCATTATTATTATTATCCTTACCATCATCAGAATCATCAGAATCATTGTTATTATTGTTGTTATTGTTATCAATATTGTAATTATTATTATTATAATCATTAGTATTAGTACTAGTATTAGCATTATTGTTATCGTCGTCGTTGCTGTTATTATTATTGTTGTTATTTATTAATACTTGATGTTATTACCATCAACACTGATATTATTGTTGTTGTTTTTTTGTTTTTGTTTTTATTAGTAGTACCAAAATTATCATTATCATTATCATCGTTAATGTTTTCGTGATAATTATCATAAAAATGATTACTATTATTGGCATTATTGGTATTGTTATTACTATTATTATTGTTCTTATTATTAATGTTATTAGTATTACCATTATGATCATTATTGGTATTATTATCATATTCTCAATACCACTGTCATCGTTATCATTATCATCATTATCATTACTATCGTTATCATTATTACTATTATTGTTATTATTACCGTTATCAATATTATTGTAATAATTATTATCATTATCACTATTGTTATCAATATCACTGTAATCATTATCATATCATTGTTATCATCTTTATTAATATTTTGATACTGATAATATGTATATATACATATATATTCATATGTACATATATACATATACATATATTTTTTATATATATACACATATATGTGTGTGTGTGTGTGTGTGAGTGTGTGTGTGTGTGTGTGTGTGTGTGTGTGTGTAAAGGAACGAAGAAAGAGAGGACGAGAAATGACAGGCATAGGGAGAGCAAAAGGGCGAGAGGAGTCCCCCGGCAACGGAAGAGTGCGGAAGACGTGGAAGCAAGGGTGAGAAGGGAGAAGCGAGGCTGCGAAGAGAGATCGCTCGAGGGATGCGACGCGGGGAGGCAGCGGAAGCAGCGGGAGTTGATGTAACTCAAAGACGGGAAAATGTGGAAGAAAGGCGAAAGAAAAAGTGTAAAACAAATAGAACGGGAGGAAAAGGAGTAAGGGAGGGCGGAAAGACTGGTGAGAGAGAAGTCAAGAGGAAGAGATAAAGTGAGAGAAAGAGTCGGCAAACATGAACGAAGAGAAAACGAATAAGAGAATGAAGAGACCGAAGCAGACGGAAGGTGCGAGACCAGCCACGGAGCAGCCCGTGGGAGGGGCAACGGCTCAGTTGGAGAAAAGACACCGTTGATTGCGAGGGCTCTTTTCTTTCCCCGATTTTGACTAAACAGGGAAGGGACTCCTGCATCCCCCTACCTCCATGTGCATGTCTCTGTGTGTAAGGAAGGAAGGATAAAGGAAAAGGAGGCAGAGATCGCAAGGAAATTAGTTATCGGGAGTGACACCATCAGTCGACGCTAGGCAGTCGGTGAGGTCGCACGCACGCCGCTCGCAGGTGAGGACGGCTTGCTAGACCGCCATTCCCAGTCGTTGTTCTGTGTGGAATTTGAAACATTTCGAGTGTGCATATGTGCGTGTGATTTGCATGTGCACACGTGTGTGATTTTATGTGCATACGTGTATGTGATTTGCGTGTACACACGTATGTGTGATTTGCTTGTGTAAATGTGTTTCGAGTATGCATAGGTGTGTATTACGTAGAGTATATGCCTGTGTAATACTATTTGCATGTGTGTTTTACACAGATATGAACGAGACATGCATACATACATGGAATTCAGGGCATTTTTAAATGTCGGGTTAATAAGCCATTATTATAGGAATAATAGCAACGAAGAAATCATTAGAATCTGTAATTACTGCCATGCCGTGTGGGTTTGTTTTCTCACATTTTCTTGTTACAGCTATTATATTCCGTTATGACACTGTCAATATTGATATTATTATAATTATTGTTGTTATTATTATTGTGGCTGTTATCAGTGTTACAGTTATGACTGTTGTTATTATTGTTGTTAATGATATAACTTATCATAATAATGATAACTATTATTATTATTGTTATATAATAATAATAGTTATTATTATTATTATTATCGTTGTTGTTATAATATCAATTATCATTATCGTTGTCGTTATTGTTATTGGTATTATTGTCCTTATTGTTGTTTTTATAATAATGATAATTATCATTATCATAATCACCATCATTATCATCACATAATCATTATTATCATTATTATTACTATTATCATTATCATCATTATAATAATTATTTTTCTTTGTTATTATAATTATTAGTATTACAGTTATTATTATTATCATCATCATCATCATCATGATATAATAATTGTTATTGCTGTCATTATTGTTGTTATCACTATCATTATGATTATGTTTTTTTTTTTTTTTATTCTTGTTATTTACAATCATTTTTATTATTATAGTTTGCAGTAGGAGTATCATTATTATTATTGTTATTATTCTAATTGCTATTATTATCATTATTATAAATTATATCATCATTCCTAACTATCTTGCATTATTATCATTGTCATTATTGTTCTTATTTTCATCACGATCATTAGTGTTGTTAGTGTCTTTTCTGTTTTCACCAGTCTTGTTATAATTCCTAGCATCGCTATTGCAATCACTGCATTCCCACTCTCCGTGTCATGCTTCTTCGTGTTGCTCGTTTATGCCTAGACCGCGTGTTCCTCCTGCGCCCGACGAGCCGCCCCCGAGCGGCTGAGGAGGCCCTCGAACCGCAGCGCCGACGGATACCGTTACGTCGACCCCTCCCCCGGGCTCGCACCTGCCGTAATGTTTACGTTTATTCACCCAGCGCGCGCACGGGCTCTCGTCCGTTATTCCAATTCCGTCTGTTCGTTATTTGTATAGTATTTTAGTACTTGAGTTATCGATCATTATATTAACTTCAATATACTGCGAAATTAGTTATCATTATTGCTACATACCGCTGTTAATCCAAAAAAAAGAAGCCTGCTTAAACACTTACGTTGCAGTATCTGAATGCAAACATTGAAATGGCAGGCTGTACATTGCGAATCTTCCGAATGTCTCTTGGTTAGTTTCTTCCAAAGAGAACGCTCGACTGTGCTCCGGCGAGGGCAAGGCGTCGGCGGGAGCGGAGACCGGCGTTCCCCTAGGCTCTGTTTCTGGCCCCATTTTTCCCTCCCGTGGGCGCGGGATCTCCCGTGAGCTACAGGCAGTGAGGCAAAATGTTGAAGAACAGACTGGAATTTCAGAAGAGCTGGACAAAGTGTCATGAACAGGCTGAGAATTTTCATGGAAAAAGAGACTTTGCAGTGTCAATTTTAGCGCTCGGAACAAGAAAGTGTACGAGACTGAGGCATGAATGCTATACTAA
>NC_061820.1:20552045-20554545 GCF_019202785.1 Penaeus chinensis | reverse complement strand
AAAATTTTTTTAAAAACAAAAAAAAACATATATTTTTGGGTTTTTTTGAAAATTTTTTTTTTTAAAAAAAAATTTTATTAAATTTTTTTTTTAAAATATAAAATTTTAAAAAATTTTTTTTTTTTTTTTTAAAAAAAAAAAAAAAAACCCCCCCCCCAAAACCAAAAAAAAAAAACCCCCCAAAAAAATGTCCCTTTTTTTTATTTTTTTTTAAAAAAAAAAATTTTTTAAAATTTAAAAAAAAAAGGGTTTTCCCCGAATTTAATTTTAAAAAAAAAATTTTTTGTTTTTTTAAAAAAAATTTAAAAATTTTTTTTTTTCTTTTTTTTAAAAATTAAAAGGTAAAAAAAATTTTTCCCAAAAAAAATTCTTTTTTTTTTTTTTTGGTTTTTTTAAAAAATTTTAAAAAAAAAAAATTTTTTTTTGAAAAATTCCCCAAAAAAAAAAAAAAAAAAAAAAAAAAAATTTTTTTTTTTTTTCCCAAAAAAAAAACATTATATAAAAATTTTTTAAATTCCCTTTAAAAAATTTTTTTTAAAAATTATTTTTAAATATATTATATTTTAAAATATATTTTTTTTAAAAAAAAAATTTTTTTTTTTGTGTGTGTGTTTTTTTTGGGTTTTGGTAGGGACTTTTTTTGCCTTTTGTCTGTTTTATTTGTGTGTGACGGGCCCTCCAAAGCACCACCACCCCCCACCCGAGAAGTGAGGGGTCCGAAGAAAGGAAGAGAGGAGAAAAAATGGAGAAAGAGATCGTCTGATAGAGAGAGAGAGAGAGATCTTTACTCTCTTTACTGACTTTCATCCCCCTCCCCCCCCCCCCCCCCTCGCTCTGCTTTCCTCTCGCGCCTCGCTCTCGCCCCGCGCACCTCATTAGAAACTCCCGCAGCGTCAGCGTTCCGGGGCGTCGGCTCCTGTGGAAGAGGGAGGATGCGCCCCTATTAGCGTCTGATTGTGCTTCGGCGGGAAACTTTCTTGGAACAGGAAACTCAGCTGAGCCCCTCGCTCGCTCCCGCCTCGAGGAAGTTTATTGCTGCTGAATGCATTGCGTCGGCCGTTACTTCACCTGGGCGAAGCGGCCGCGCACACGAATACCTTAATGCACTGGATAGAGAGACATACTCATGTGTGTGTATATCATCATCATATATATGCATATATATGTGTGTGTGTGTGTGTGTGTGTACGTATATATATATATATATATATATATATATATATATATTTATATATATATTAAATATATACTATATATATAAATATATATATATATATGCACACACACACACACACACACACACACACACACACACACACACACACACACATACACACACACACACACACTACTGATACACATGTTCTATTTTATGGTTTGACATTTCAGTGAAAGTCTCCTTTAATGATTTCAAAATAATACTCACTACGGGCACATGTCCTCGAATGTTAATTCATCGTTTAAAAATATTCCACAAAACTTGTTAAAAACACTTTGCAAGCGTCTTTCTGATTTCTATGTCTGCGTGATGTAGTGCATTGAGGAGTGTATACTTAGAGTTTTTCCAGAGAGCAACTCTGGAAAAAATACTAATTATTCCCAGTTCATTTCTGTTATTTCGTCATACGAGTTATAATAATAAAACAAATATAATAATATAAAAAACATAATGAATATATATACACACACACACACACAAAACACAAAACACACACACACAAAAAATATATATATATATGTGTGTGTGTGTGTGTGTGTACACATACAAACACACACACATATATATATATACATATATATATGTATATAATACAAATATATAATATATGTGTGTGTAATTATCTATCTATATATATATTTATACATATATTTATATATATATACATATATATGTGTGTGTGTGTGTGTGTGCATATAGTAAGTATATTGCGCGGGGGAGTCGGTATGCTGCAATTCAATTTGCGCGGCTATAGTATACTGACAGGTGGGTATGGGAAGCTGAAAAAACTCAATCAAATGCTGGATAAAGTTTTGACAAACTTCTCCATCGTTTGATCGATTTGATTTCTCGATCATTTCGCTGTTTCTTCTAACTGCGCTTTGCAGTTTCCTTTCTTTGACCTTGGATTGTTTCCTTCTGTTAATTCAACGCTTGTATAGCTCGTTACAAACAACTTAAATTGTTTTTTCTTTTTGTTGTAACTTCTTTGAACTTAGTTAAGCACGAAAAGCTAATGATATTCTGGGTGTAACTAAAGGCAGTTCCTCGAGAATACTAACCTTATTGAAAATGTTCATGTTTTATCGATTGCCTTCCAATGTTGACGGGAGTCACGTTAAGGGTTACGACCCAGAGGCTGGGAGGTTGAACGCTGGAAAAAAAATCAAATTCGGCCTTTTCGGGCAAAAACCGGTAAATAATAATAATTAAAAAAAAAATACAGGGCAACCTTCAAGATTCCATCTTCCCGTACGCTTATTGGAGCAAGCGAGAGAACAG
>NC_061820.1:20544545-20547045 GCF_019202785.1 Penaeus chinensis | reverse complement strand
GTGTGTGTGAGAGTGAGTGTGTGTGTGTATGTGTGTGTGTGCGTGCGTGTGTGTGTGTGTGTATGTGTGTGTGTGTGTGTGTTTGTGTGTGTGTGTGTGTGTGTGAGTGTGTGTGTGTGAGTGTGTGTGTGTGTGTGTGTGTGTGTGTGTGTGTGTGTGTGTGTGTGTGTTTTCTCTATGTATGCATATATATATAGGACTTTGTGTGTGTCAGTTTTGATAAAAGACCCAACCTTAATCACCTAAATTCTTTTCAAGGACTGTTCTCAACTTTTTACTGTACATGGGTACATTCAGGATTATAGGTGCTCTCTCTCTCTCTCTCTCTCTCTCTCTCTCTCTCTCTCTCTCTCTCTCTCTCATCTCTCTCTCTCTCTCTCTCTCTCTCTCTCTCTCTCTCTCTCTCTCTCTCTCTCATCTCTCTCTCTCTCTCTCTCTCTCTCTCTCTCTCTCTCTCTCTCTCTCTCTCTCTCTCTCTCTCTCTCTCCTCTCATACACATACACACAGACGAGTATATTGTAACGATTTTAATTACGAATACTGAGAGTTAAGTTAGGTGAACAAGAGTGATGAACTCAACTCTTTCGAAGGAGCCGATGTTTAGGCTTCTGAACCGTCCCCGAACAGCTTCCTCACCTCAGCGTTTCTCCCCAACAGCCCCGCAGCGACTTTCGGCTCCGGCGTCGCGGAAAACCCGGACTCGTCGCCGGCCCTCTCCGCGCTGGCACTGCTTGGCTTCCTGTATTTCCTCAACCTTATCCAGGTAGGACTCGTCGATTTCTCGGAGGAACATAGATAAGAAGGAAAGAGGCGCCAGACACGGGTTGCTGAATTTCACAAATTTGCTTATATGATCGAACAAACTTGCTTCCTCAATCTGGCAGCTGACAGAATACCCATTTTTGAACACAGTGTACACTATTTCTTTCACCATAAAGACTGGCTGGTTAATGACATTATTCTTAAAGACTACAGAAGACTATTAGACGTGTTAGACCAGTTAAAGGTTTAGATTTGTGTAGAAAAAAACAAGACAGCGATGACATTCAGTAAGCAGATATGGAGCATTATGAAATCCAAAGTGTGATTAGGTCCTACGTGCTTTAGCTGATAAAAGGATAACTTGCACATCTCTAGGGCATTTACAGTATTAATGAGCATGAACCGTACACTGCTTCTCGACCTTCGGCCACAGGGGACACGTTCAGATAAAAGGAAAGCGTTAATTAAACCAGTAAAATCACCCCCTCCGACGCCCTCTTCAAATGGCCTGTGCTCGATGCACCCCTGATGCTGGCGCGAGAATTTGGAGCGGTGGATTGAGCTAAATCAAAATTGCATAAAATGCAAAGTAAATAAGCAACAGATCAGCGTAAAAGTAAAATATATGACGAAAATCGAGGAGAGATGGTGAATAATCAATATATTGTATTCAAAACAATTATCTAAACAGTCCTCTATCGATATGATTAGTGGCGATGTTTATAGTTTTACAAGAAAGCAAAGCCCATTTGCCCCTAATGTCCACCCTACCGTCATTTAGAGGGTCTCATCCCGTCATTTCATGGTGAGCGGTTCGACGGAACCGCTTATCATGAAGTGACTAATCATGGTTAATCATCTATGTTGCAAATATTTTCTCTCCTTGTCGACAAGACCGCTTTTCGCTCTTGTGCCAGCCGATTCTCTCCAGAAATCAGAAGTTTTAGCCAAACGGTTCACGTTGTCAGATCATGTAATCTTTAGGCTTTCCTTTGTAGTCGTACATATTTACAAAAAAATATCGTTATATGCTTTTAGCGTTTACAAAGTGGGCGTATAATGAATGTCCTTTTTGTGTCCCACGGCCGTGCTTTGGTGTCTTCTTTTTCTCTGTGAACGAGGATATTTTACCTTCCAAGATCTGAAGAGAGATCAGGTTAAAATCAGCTCATTGTTAAAGGTTTGGAATGTGATTCTGAACCCAAACAAAACTCGAAGTAGGTCTGTTTTACAATCAGAACTTGACCTTATTCATAATGCGATGTTACTCGCAGGATTCTTGGTGCCATTCTGAACAACATATTCATTTCACTTGTATGCAAATAGGTAAGCGAGACTCGGTGCTTACCGTGTTTGGGTTATTAAGCTCCCTGGGTTTTCATCCTTAATTCTTCTTTAGAAATCGATTTAGTATTTTTCCTTATTTCAGAAACAATGTTTTCTCTAGATTGTTATGATCTAGAGCATAGCTTATTTATTGATTATGATACCTTTTCTTTTTCCTGTGTAATGTGTTATTTTCTCAATAAGAAATTCTCCAGTGGAGCCTTTGGAATGGTGTCCTTCTGCATTTCCTTCTGATTTTTTTTTTTTTTTTTTCTTGGCTGAAAATGAGCACCGTCCTTCATCACAACGGCTTTCCCTCTCAATTCTAGTTCACTTCAACTCATAACTCGGATCCGTACGGTATGATGCCTGTTTTATCTTTTCATGCTAAGTGATAATTAACCTGTAATA
>NC_061820.1:20524545-20532045 GCF_019202785.1 Penaeus chinensis | reverse complement strand
TTTCAGTTAAACGCTTCATTCTTTAAACGTTTGTGTATGGCAGCCAAATCAAATAAAAATCTTTGCTAAATCGTCGATACCTTTGTAAATGCTTTTCGTGGGCCGTGACTACACCATCGAGTAGCAGCTAATCGAACTAAGGAAGTAACTGTTTTTTTTTTCTCTCTCTCTTTTCTTTTCTTTTCGCTACGAAACACTGATTATATAAACAGAAAACATGCTACATATTCTTCATTATAGAACATAATATGGATGCAAAACCGCAGTAGGGTTGCAATGAATAATATATAGATGCTTTAGCATTGTGTGTGTGTGTGTGTGTGTGTGTGTGTGTGTGTGTGTGTGTGTGTGTGTGTGTGTGTGTGTTTTATTCATTCTGATGAAATGGACGCTATATTTTTATTTGCTAGATGGTGCAGCTACGAAAACCATTTAGACAGATATCAGCGAATTTGAAGGATCTTATTTGATACAGCTACCGTACATATATTTTTAAAGCATGAAACAATTTCATGTTTTCAGAAATATGCAGCTATGATTGTTACTTGCTGTGTTGAAAGAAGGGAGAAATGCCGCCTCACCTCCAGGAAATCGCATTTGAAAAATACCCCACCACAAAGTCAATGATAACTAATACTATTTGTTTTGTTATCACTTTTTGAGGGAAACCAATGATGAAATGGCTTACATAGTTTCTAAAAATAAATACTAATACACTTCATTTATGTTCATTCATAAAAATACCATACACCCTGTGTTTACATCAAAGTGGCTGCCAGATGTACAAAAGGGGGACCCAAGAAGTGTACTGAAATATAATTCCACAACTGTACATCTGTTCTTAATGATGGGATCATATTTTATAAATTCCCCTCTAATGTACTTGATATTGTTTCTGTTTATTCCATATTACTGTGTGCTATGACTGTCTGTGTAAAAAGAAGAACCATTGTAACTAATGGAATCGTTCCCTCTCTGTCTATCTATCTATCTATCTATCTATTTATCTAGCTATCTCATTCTCTTTCTCTCGTATCTCTCTCTCTCTCTCTCTCTCTCTCTCTCTCTCTCTCTCTCTCTCTCTCTCTCTCTCTCTCTCTCTCTCTCTCTCTCTCATCTCTCTCTCTCTCTCTCTCTCTCTCTCTCTCTCTTCTCTCATTCTCTCTCTCTTATTTTATCTCTCTAAGTTTCTCTCTCTCTCTCATTCTCCCTCTCTCATTCTCCCTCTCTCATTCTCTCTCTCTCATTCTCTCTCTCTCTCTCTCTCTCTCTCTCTCTCTCTCTCTCTCTCTCTCTCTCTCTCTCTCCTCTCTCTCCTTGTCTGCATCTCTTTCTCTCTCTAATTTTCTCGCTCACTCTCTCTCTCTCTCTCTCCCTCTCTCTCTCTCTCTATCTGTCTCTCTCATTCTCTCTCTCTAATTTTCTCTCTCTCTCTCTCTCTCTCTCTCTCTCTCTCTCTCTCTCTCTCTCTCTCTCTCTCTCTCTCTCTCTCTCTCTCTCTCTCTCTCTCTCTCTCTCTCTCTCTCTCTCTCTCTCTCTCTCTCTCTCTCTCTCTCTCTCTCCCTGTCTGTCTCTCTTTCTCTCTCTCATTTTCTCTCTCTCTATCTCTCTCTCTGTCTCTCTCTCTCTCTCTATCTCTCATTTTCTCTCTTTCTCTCTCATCTCTCTCTCTCATCTCTCTCTCTCTCTCTCTCTCTCTCTCTCTCTCTCTCTCTCTCTCTCTCTCTCTCTCTCTCTCTCATCTCTCTCTCTCTCTCTCTCTCTCTCTCTCTCTCTCTCTCTCTCTCTCTCTCTCTCTCTCCCTCTTTCTCTCATTTTCTCTCTCTCTATCTTTCTGTCTCTTTCATTCTCTCTCTCTCATTTTTTTCTCTCTAAGGTTCTCTCTCTCTCATTCTCTCTCTCTCATTCTCTCTCTCTCTCTCTCTCTCTCTCTCTCTCTCTCTCTCTCTCTCTCTCTCTCTCTCTCTCTCTCTCTCTCTCTCTCTCTCTCTCACGTGCTTGTCCACGAGACGCACCGCGATGCCGGTACTGCGCTCTTCCACACAGAAGTTCAGAATGTGCAGAAAAGATTTCCGAAGGAAAAAATGTCCCTCGGAAATGCGTGTATTGCCGACAAGAGCATAATGCAAATTCTCCATTATGCGCTTACTATCCAAAGAACAGGAAAACAAATAGTAAAAAAAACCCAGTTAGCCCTCCCCCCCACAAACGTCCCCGCCAGCCCTGCGCTTCGATGATGTGGGGGAATTCCCACACCTACATAGGTTAACAGTGATGGCCCCTGTAAATGAAGCCATGACACCGGCCACAGTACCAGCACAAGCAGGAGGTCAAGCTCTGTCAACTCAAGCACTATCTGCAGCACCAGCCCTAGCACCATATGCTGCATCAGTCTCTAAACCACCTTCAACACCAGCTGCAGCACCAACTCTAGCACCATCGGCTGCACCAGCTTCAGCACCAGCTTCAGTATCAGTTGCAGCACCAGCTGCAGCTCAGCCCTCTCTGCAGCAGGACAAAGAAGAGTTCAACGGGGAAATCAAAGAACTACTGCAAATGCTTCTTCACAGATGGAGCAGATGGTGTTCATGATGCAGCAACAAATGGCTCAGCAATCTCAACTTCAGGAAAGGATGTTCTCGTTCCTCCTCAATCAACAGCAGCATCACCCAGTAGTGGGCCTTGGAAATGGTCAAGTAATCAATGTCTCCAGTTAATCACTTGAAGCCTGGAGCATAAACAGTTTGCAGAAACGCAAGGCAACTCTCTCCCAGTACCTTCACTCTGAAAATGTTGATGTGTGTTGCCTTCAGGAAGTCAGAACTAGTGCTCGTTATGCAAAAATTGCGGGATACACATACTATGACAGACCAAATATTGCTAACCCCTCTACGAGAGGGCTTGGCATTTACATAAAGAACTCAATTCCATTAAAGTGATTGATGGCAATCGTGGCAACTCCTGTGTTGAATATCTTAGTATTAAAATATTTCTAGACGGTAAATCTATCACCATCATTAATGTATATAATCCACATGATAATGAGGTGGTACCTAAAGCTCCTGACTGCATGATACATACTGATACTGTCTTACTGTGTGGGGATTTTAATGCTCGTCATCCTCTCTTGGGCTCCGAGGGAAGTACCATTGGCAAAAACGGTAAGGTTTATTATATCTCCAAAATACTAGTGACCCCATACACCTATTATGCCTCTTCGAAAGAGCTCATTATTTGTGAGGGAACTTGAACTATATAGCTCTATACAATCAGCACACACTACCAAGTACTGCGAAAGTCATCCCATTTTTAGTCAGTGATCACTGGGCATTAAGTATAATCCTCCCTTTTTACAAAAGAACCCCACCCCAACCACGCCTTCGATACCACCTTGCTACTAAATATCATGATGAATTAATTGAAAGAATTGCCTGCTGGTATGAAGACTTTACTCCTACCAGCCTGGATCACTTTAATGAAACTCTCTGTCAGCAAGTTGGCAATATCATTACTCAAATACAGCCCAAAAGCCATGCCAAGCACGGGTCTTTATCCTAAAGAGATAGACATGCACAACAACTGAACAAAGACCCTGAGATAAAACTTCTTAGGAGGCTCATACGATCTACAGTAAGTCAGCTACGACACTTGGGGAAAAACCCTTACTTAGCCAGGGATCTTGTGTTTTTTTAGTAAAAAGATCAATGAGATAATAACACGAAAACGGGAGGAAAATTTTTATGCCTGGGCAGAATCAATTGACTCCATGACAACCATGAGTAATGTATGGAGGGAAATCAGCAAGATTAAAGGCAATATATGCAGTATAACACCCCACCCACATCCAGAAAGGGTAGCCTAATCTCTCCTCAATAAATGGTGTGAGGATTCTTCTCTTGATAGTCTTTCATCATCCATACACAGGTGCTCCCATAAATTAAGCCATAAAAACGAAACTGACTATCAGTGTCACCTCTTAGATGAGGCTGATGCACCATTTACAAGGGGGGAACTCCTTGCAGCCATCAAGATGCAAATACACTGCACCTGGGGATGTTGGAATCACTTACGACATCATCCGACTTCTTACAAAAGTACAGGTAAAGGAAAAAAAACCTCTTCTTGATCTCTTTAACTTAAACTACACGGCAGGCATCTTGGCTATCGCTTGGAAACAGGCAACCATCATTCCCATTCCAAATCCAGGACGGCCTGATGAATATAGACCGATTTCTCAAACGCCCTGCCTGTCTAAAACCTGTGAAACAATTTTCCTCACTCGTTTACTCCACCAGATCAAAAAGGGAGAGGAACACAAATGTGTCTAGCACAGTACCTAAATGGACGTAATGCACAGTTTTCTTACTTCATAGATTTTAAGGGAGCATTCGACAGAGCCTCTCCTACTGCAATCCTCCATGAACTAACTCTTTTAGGAGTTAAGGGCAAGCTTCTGCTATGGATAAAGGATTATCTATCTTTGAGAAGAGCAAAAGTGTGGTATCAAGGCATCTATAGTGCTTATGGCGAATTGGAATTAGACACTCCACAAGGGGGAGTATTGTCCCCTACATTGTTTAGTATACTTATGTACTCTCTTTGCAAGCTCAACGATGAGTTAGGAAACCTATGCAGCATCCCATCCTATGCTGA
Source organism: Penaeus chinensis (assembly GCF_019202785.1). Taxonomy (NCBI): domain Eukaryota; kingdom Metazoa; phylum Arthropoda; class Malacostraca; order Decapoda; family Penaeidae; genus Penaeus; species Penaeus chinensis. The sequence continues at coordinate 20,527,392 of NC_061820.1, read as the reverse complement.
TGACATTCTTATTCAGGTATTTGATAGGGAGGGTTATGTTCTACAGAGGTTCAGCAAAAAGTGTGCCTCCCTTGGTCTCATAATCAACCCAATCAAAACTAAGCATATTTCCGGATCTCGTAAACTACCTTACATTCCAAGGTTAGGTAGACAAACTATTGCAAGAACTGACACCTACAAATATCTTGGTGTTTTGGTGACTACTCCCCACCTCATGTCCCACAACTCACACTTTGCCAAGGATATTGTTCAAAATATCAAGGAACGTTGTCTTGAGCGTTTAAGACCATTGCAATACGTAAGTAACAGATATGTAGGTGCCTCCCTGAGAGTCCTGAAGTTTAAAGTTAAGTTTGATTCCATTTGTTACAATGGATATTCTTGGTGTGACATACTGTCTGTTTCATTTTGCTTCTAAGCTATCCCCCGTGTGCAAGGAATGGCCGGGGGTACCATCCACTGGCGGCGAGGGGTTTTAACGCAAGTCAGCAAGATTGCTAGACGAGAACGCTACCGCTGCACCACACAGCACACTCAAATACATCTTCCTAAGGTTGATGTATATCTCCCTTGTTAGGTCCATGATAGACTATGCAAGCCCAGTTCTTAGTATGCTGCCACCGAGTGCCCTCAAACCCCTTGAAGTTTTACAGAATAATGCCATGAGAATTACTCTTGGATGCCCGATGACTGTAAAGTTCTCGTCATGAGGTAAGGTTAGATCTCCCCTCTATTCATAGTCGTGTCATCCAAGTTAACACTATACTTGGCATCAGACTCCTGCAGCTTCAACGCAGACCACAAATCTCCAATATCCTATCAAATGAGATAAATTATAGAGTTAGGCATGCCCGGATTCGATACTCCAATCTCATACAGTCCAACTTAGAATGGAAAATTAAAACTGCTCATACTATCATGTTCTTCAGTGTATGGAACAACGAAGCTATTAACATTCCAGATACAGTAATTGCTGCTCCTTGGCACATACCTCATGTACATGCTTATATTGATAAACTAATGGGGTCTAAATCTATGGCTTCAAAAACGGATCTAAAAGCTCACTACTTGAAATATATAGATGGCATTCTATATCCCCCTCATGGTATGCCCCCACTTGCAATCTACTGTGATGCCTCCACTGATCCTCATGGAGCAACTTATGCCGAATCAGTAGCTATATATCATGCCATTAAGAAAGGTAGTGAGCAGCAGCGACACCTGGCTGTCTTTACAGACAGCCAAGGCGCTCTCCACAGGCTTAATGCATTTAATCCAGAAAATATGGTAACTAGGAATATCCTTCACCAAATTTCTAAACTATCAGAACGGGGTACTGAAGTGTCACTATACTGGATACCCTCTCATATAGGAATATTACTATGTGACAGGGCTGATCAATTAGCCAGGTTAGCACTTTCCCATGAAGATCCATATTATGTAATACCGCTATCTCTCAATCAAATGAAGAAAAAAAAAGAGTTATCAACTGTTTTAGAGATTATGAGGGTCAGGTATGGACCACTGAAAAGATGAAAAAAGACGGACATGGTACTATCTGGCATTACGAGAGTATTGCTGGGACATCAAATTTAGACAAACCCTATAAAATTTATCACGGACTGTCTAGGAGACAACAGGTTACATTAACTAGGCTACGCATAGGATATCAGTACACTATGCAATATGTACAGGATGCAGAACCTGTTTCATATCACCACTGCAAACTGTGCAAGGCACCCAAGTCGCATAATCTCACTCATTACTTACTCTGTTGCATAAAGACTGCATCCTATCGATCAAGTAGTACTGTTCACAGATTATATTAACTCTATTATAGACACTGGTCTTGTCTTTGACATGATTAGTGATATAAACGGTTTTTTACCAGCCAGATGATATTTTAATACAGTGATAATAGCACCGCCCTTCATGCATGTATGTAACACTAATTTTTGACTGATGGCCCTCTACAAAAACAGAAGCACAACCAGTTTGGATAGATGCTTTGGTATCTTACCCTGGCTTTTTGCAGGGCATGTACACTGTTCTGTAAATAAATGTTATCAAATCAAATCTCTCCTCTCTCTCCCTGTCTGTCTCTCTTTCTCTCTCTGATTTTCTCTCTCTCTCACTTTCTCTCTCACTCACACTCTCTCTCTCTCTCTCTCTCTCTCTCTCTCTCTCTCTCTCTCTCTCTCTCTCTCTCTCTCTCTCTCTCTCTCTCTCTCTCTCCTCTCTCTCCCTGTCTGCATCTCTTTCTCTCTCTAATTTTCTCTCTCACTCTCTCTCTCTCCTCTCTCTCCCTGTCTGCATCCCTTTCTCTCTCTCATTTTCTCTCTCTCTCTCTCTCCCTGTCTGCATCTCTCTCTCTCTCTCTCTCTCTCTCTCTCTCTCTCTCTCTCTCTCTCTCTCTCTCTCTCTCTCTCTCTCTCTCTCTCTCTCTCTCTCCCTCCCTCTCTCTCTCTCCGACTAAGTGCCAACACGGCAACAGGTATGTCTTTCTTCTCTATAGTATTTCTGTACTGGTTATTCTGTCGTAACTTACAATAAATTCTTCTTGATCAAATGTCACGAACATTTTAAACGATTAGTAATAAAAAAATACCTTACTGTTACAGTTAATTCATGGTCATGAATTAACTTTGTTTACAGTCACGATGGTTCTACTTCTATCGCTCCGACTATTTTAGGATCAGCTGTCAAAATGCAAAGGTATTTTATAAAATCAAATTGCTACATCCCCTCCTTGGTCTCGAATTGTATGCTTTAAAAAGAACTTACACAACTTGTCTGCGTAAAGTTGACATAGTGATTAGATCATTAAAGAATAGGCCGTCAGATGCA
>NC_061820.1:20514545-20517045 GCF_019202785.1 Penaeus chinensis | reverse complement strand
CTACTACTGAGGGTTGAAGTCTGCTGGAGATGGCTATGGCTACTCCCTGGAGATGGTGGCCATCGCTGCGGCCCGACCAGTAATAAGTGTAGCCACCCACCCTAATCGTTCCGCTGCCAGGTCTTCTCACCTCCGAGAGAGCAGCCACCTCAACTCTCAGCTGCTTCAGTTCCCTTGTCAGTAATGGCAAGCGATCTTCCTGTCGCAAAGAGTGAAAGTTCCAAACCCCCATCCTGACAGTCCACCTGAGGTTTAACCTCTGGCAGTCTCTCTAGATGGACGCCACCTCTGCCACCCCCACCGACGCCGCCCCATATAGAGGGGGTTGGCTGGTTGCAGGTCCCATAATCCACCTACGGGGTCCCGTGGGCTTTGCCCCACAAGCCTCACACCAGGTTGGCGGCCGCCAGGAATCAGATGGAACGACGGGTAACCCCCGCTCCCTAACCGAGTCCCAGCATTCGCCATCTCAGTGAAAACCACAGTCCACCTTACTTGTTGGGTAAGAGGGACGTTTGCCCTCCTCCCAGCACCAATATTTATAGAGTATGCTGCCAGTTATCTTGGGGAGGCGGACTGGCAAGGCCTGTCTCCCTACAGCCGCACATTAACCCCAGGGGGCACGGGAGCAGGATTTAGTACGAAGCCAGGGTGTGTCCACACACCGGTGGACCATGACTCCGTACTTTTAGGGCCTTCTGTTGCTCCAAGAACTCACCACAGTTCAGCCTAGGACCGCAAGGTATCTAGTTTCCATGGGTCGTCACGAGGAGGCACTGCAGAAGTCTTGATGATGGAGAGGCCATGAGCTGGCAGGGGAGTCTTATGCATAGCTGCTCCCTTTTCGCACCAGGCTAGCCAGCGGTGGCAGCTGCAAGTGAGAAGGCATGCAAAGCACTTAACACTATCGAGGCTACCACACCATCGCTTCACCCTGAGCATGAAGCACCCACCCTCATATATATAGAGAGAGATAGATAGATAGATATAGATATATGAACAGATATGCAATATATATATATATATATATATATATATATATATATATACATTTTACCTATATGTAAATATAGGTAAATCTATATCATATTACTACATTCTACATATTTTATATAACCTTGCATGTTTGTCACATACGTGACTTCACACATACATACACATATGCATTTACTCATGATCATTGCTTTAACTGATTGTTCGTCTCTTCTTGTCACAATAGACATCCCAATGTTGTGTTGTCTATCCCCTTCCGCAAGAGCTATGCATTGCTGTAACACTACCTTTCATCACCACCGATTGCCACATGGTAAACACGTGATTTATACCCATCTTTAGACCACTGTAGGAGATGAAAGGCAGACTCCCTGCGGGGAGCCATGGGGCAACACCTTGCTCCTCGCCGCACTCCGTCATTTTTATACAGCAAAGGAGTCAAGACATCTTGGTTGTCTTGACCCTCAGCTCGCTACCTACCATACTCTTGCAGGGTCCATATCCCTATGTATTTATGTATACATATATATATATATATATATATATATATATATATATATATATATATATGTGTGTGTGTGTGTGTGTGTGTGTGTGTGTGTGTGTGTGTGTATGTGTGTGTGTGTGTATGTGTAGGTTTATGTGTGTGTGTGTTTGTTTGTGTGAGTGTATGTGTATGTTTACATATATATATATATATATATATATATATATATATATATATGTGTGTGTGTGTGTGTGTGTGTGTGTGTGTATACATATATATATTGATATTGATATTATCCTCATGATTATTATCATTATTATTATCATTATTGTTATTATTATTATTATATGCTTTATTATTCTTATTGTTGTTTTATTATATGATCATTGTTATTATTATCATTAGTTTTATTATGTCAATATTATTATGATTGTTAACATTATTGTTGTTTCATTATTGTCATTATTATCATTAGTAGGAGCAGTAATAGTAGCAGTATCATCATTATCATTATCATTATCATTATCATATCATTATCATCATCATTATCCAAATTATTATCATCACCGTTACCTGATGAATATAATAGTCAGTTATACGATTACTGAATGAATATCAAACTGTACAGACGTACATGTACATATGCTGACTTCTACTTTACTGATAATGGATGTGACCGAGATATGGGCACTATCTCTTTCTTTACCCGCCTTAGTCCTAACATGTGCGGCTGACTATAGAGTAAATTTCCATAAACTACTGGGTAAGTTTGTCATTGGTTAAGATCTTGTAATAGCTCAGTTCAGTATAGTACAGTTGAGGGAGAACTGCGAAGGCAGGCCTCACCCAGGCATTACGCCATGCAGACCGGGGCAGGCAAGAGGCCCATCACCTCGCCAGCCCGGCGGCATAGGTGGGTGGGCCTCTGATGATCAGGCGGGCGCGCAACTGGCAATTGATGGTCGTCCAGAAGCGGGGCTGCCTGCTAGTAGGTAGTAAAGTACTATCGGCATTGTTATG
>NC_061820.1:20497045-20499545 GCF_019202785.1 Penaeus chinensis | reverse complement strand
GGCAGGAGGCTGGAAACATGACCCTGCCTGCACACAGGCTGTTGCCTGTTGGAAAAGAAAGTCTCCCTGCCAGGGGATGAGACACTCCCTAATGCCTATGGAATCTGCTGCTTTTGAGATGACCGTGGCGTGGTGCACCAGGTCGAAAGCTTTTATGAAACCTATGAAGATGCTGGTGACGAAGGATTTGTGCTCCTTGAGATGGGCAAGGAGGAAGTCGATGAAACTAATGAGGTAGTGTGTGGTAGAGGAGGAGTGCATGTTGAGGAACTGCCGAGTGTCATTGCTGGGAGCGAGGTCCTGGTAGGCTCAGTTGGCGACAAAGCTTTCATACGACGGGCTGGGCAACAAAGTAATGTCAACGGATCGTAGTTCGCCGAATGCAGTTGGGCTTCGGGTTTTCCCGATGGCGGTGACATATGAGATCTTCTATTGTGATGGGAACTTAGACTGTTGTCGAGACCGTACCATTGGCTGGGTTGTAGATATTTTAGTTTATGGTAAATTTCTTGGCTACTTTAATTTCACTGATGACTGTGTTGCAGAGTGATTTGTAGGTGATGTGCGAGTGGAAGGCTCGATTTCTCAGTAGCATGAAGCGTTTGATGCGGCCCACGATCCAAGGCAGGTCCGATGGGTGTGTGCCGAGTGTCTTTTCCGGAAAGAAATGGTAGAAAGCCGCACTGACAGTCGAAAGGTAGTTGTGCCATTTGTCCACTTGTGGAAACATCTGTCCACTGGAGGTGGGTAATCCACTGCCCAAACTGTATGACAGGGGACTGTGAGTGGCCTGTATTTCCTGGTCTTGGTATGCTTTGGCTGAGAGACGGTGGGCGAAGGCAGCGATATCCCTGAAACGTGACACCAATACATGAATCGCCGATACTTAATTTTAAGAAAATATCCTCATGTAAATATCTAAATTGGGTGCTTGATACACTGAAAACAATGAATACAGCAGAAAAGAGGGTATCATGCGTGGATCGTTTTATCCAATATAGAATACCTAGAAAAAAACATTACTGGTAACCTGTACAGCAAAGTAATAGCAATTGCACTTATAACTGACAAGTGCGAAAGAGAGAGGGAAATACATTATCTGTCCTTATCAGTACAGATGAAATGTTTTAGGAAAAATTATGAATAAACAAGAAAATACACTAATTATCAATTATCGTCGTGCGATAAATATTCTATGGTACATAGATATGGTAGATATATTTGGTGTCAGAATGGAAGAATCATATTTCGTAATTTCCCAACTAATGACTGGTACTTCTACACATTATCTTGACTTTCTATATAGCACCTTAATCCTAGAATATGATAGGGCAGATAGGCCTACATTACACACATGACCTCGTTCCTCAGCATTCTAACACAGATTGGCCATGATGAGTCCTCAAGTAACTATGAAAAGATACGTATGTATTTCAATTTTGATATAAACGATCTTGCGTTGTACTGTGTATAATGGAAAGGAAATTAAATGTGTATTTCTGCCAAAAATATTTGGTATATGACAGCCCCCACAGAGTTTGAAAACCTTCTGGTTTTGTCTATCATTCATTCTAAAAGGAATAAACTAGTCGCCTTCCCTAGTAATAAGCGACGCATTTTGAACCGCACCTTAGTTGAATTTCTGTAGCACATGAAACGTCTACAAAAACAAACAATAGCAACAAATAAAAAAGCAAATAAAAGATGGGTCATTTTGCAATTCTTAAATATGAATTCTAATTTCAATTTGATCATATAAATGAATCGATGTATCGATTTCTTACGATATATTTTGAGAAAAGCACCTAAGCGATACCAATGCAAAAGTATTGATCGTTATGTATCGCGTTACTGCCCATCTCTGCTTATATATGAATAGATAAATTTATACATACAAATGTATATGTATATATATGTATACATTGTTTATATGTATATATATACATATGTATGTGTGTGTGGTTGTGGTTGTGTGTGTGTGTGTGTGTGTGTGTGTGTGTGTGTGAAAGTGTATTAGATTATCGTGAAATATCCGAGCTAGGGGCTGGCACGTGGCACTTGAACACTATCCTGATGCATCTCTCTTATTATTATTAAGAATTTAAAACCCATTCAAAGAGTAAGTGTTCTTAACATTTATAATGGAATAATATTAAAATGATGTTTAGTCAAAATTACTATAATGTGCGTAATTACTCATAATGGCATAAATATTATACACAAGTTGTTTGTGTGTAGGAAATATTTTTGTTCCTACAAGAAATGATTTAATTATATTTGATAACTTCATATTGTTTTATCATTCCTAAACTAGAATAATTGGTTCTTATCTAGGAATGGGTTTTCCTGTTTGTTTGTTTTTGTTGAAGTTTGTTGGACATATTGGTAGATGAATGTTTGGTAATTATTACTGAGAGTGACTCTCCCTCCCAGAGACTTATTGTACAAAATAGTGTAAATAATTTCCAAAATACGTTAAAGAAGTATAGTAAATTAAAAA
>NC_061820.1:20472045-20474545 GCF_019202785.1 Penaeus chinensis | reverse complement strand
TTGTTATCTTATTATGCTGTTACTCATGTTTATAACATTATAGTAATTATAATTTCTATAATAGAAATAAAACTATCAATATTCATAGGCACTAGTAAAAAACACATTTTTCCCACCAATTCAAGGAATGGTGAAATTAAATTAGGTCACAAGGTCTATTAAATGACTCCTTTGTGGCCAAGCACTAGCAGAGCCATCTATGTGCAGAGACATTTTACAAAAATAAAAAAAATGAGCAAGGCATTTTCCCCATTTTTATATTAATTTTCCCCAGCGACATTGGTTAACCAAGTTTGACTTTTCAGAACATTCTCATAATGAAGATTTGACTTTTTCTCTTCTGCTGCTGTTACTTTCATACATTTTTCACCCCCCAAAAAATATGCATGCTGTTTGGCACTGAAAAATCTACCTTACCCAAAAAAAGCATATACACCCATAAATTAATGCACATAGCTTCATGTTTGCCTGATAGGTAAATCTTTTATTTATTTATTTACTTTTTTTTTCCTCCCATTTACTTCTTCTTCTTTGTTGTCTTCTTTTTCCCAAGGGCACTGTGTCAGTATTTTCAGTGTAAATAGACAAGTGCAGAATTGGGAAATGTGAAGTAAAAAAATAAAGATACCTCAGAAACCTTTCAATTATATTAATAATTTTGGCTCTAGGTATTTAGATTTATTTTTATAGTTGATTTGGGGTTTCTGTATGCAAGAAGAAGGGTGTGAATCTCAAAAGAAAAAAAAAGATTCTCGGCCCCCAAAGCTAGATGGTCCCCTTCATGGACAATCAAGTGGTTAGACATATAAATGTTAGACATATAAAAGCAATAGATCTCTGGTTTATATAGAATTGTAACCTCTAGCCTCTTCCCTTGCAGCTACATTGCCTGGCATGTGGGAGCGCACAATTACCATTGGCTCAGCAGGGAAGACCTTTTCTGTAACAGGATGGAAGACAGGTTGGGCATACGGGCCTGCAGAACTCATGAAAGGGCCACAGGTGATCCACCAGCACTCTGTGTACACATGCACAACACCTGTCCAGGTAAAGAATGTGTTACAAGCATATCATCTTCACCTTTGATGAAAAAATATTATTGGAGAGAAATTCAATAGTCTCGATAACTTTATTTTCTTGATTAAAAACTGAAATCAGTAACTCATGTAAGTGTACAGCTGAATTTGATCATGTGATATAATGTGGGATGATTTCCATATTTATATGAGCACAGTTGCAAAATGTGGATTTTCAATCATTTAGGATATTGGTTGTTCATAAATTTGGATGATTATGATTAATGACTATGGCAGGAGGCAGTTGCACAAGGCTTTGAAATTGAGCTGGAACGGTTTGGGACACCCGAGTGTTACTTCAAGTCTCTACCAGCTGAGTTAGAGGTAAAACGGGATAATATTGTCAAGATTCTGGAGGATGCTGGACTTTACCCTATCATTCCTGAGGGAGGATACTTCATCTTGGCAGATGTGACACCAATCAGTAAGTCCTGGAACAAAGTTTGAAATAATGGTTCATTGGTAATAAATGGTCTTTGCCATGATTGTCTTATTTGCTTGGTATTGGTAATGCCTATTTACATTTGATACTGGCAGTCTGCTCCCCAGAATTGTATCACTTCTAATAGATTATGTTATTTAGTAATTTTTATAACTGCTATTATTATTGTCAGCAGGAAAAGTTAGTATCTTTATTACATTAATGCAATTATTAATATCATTATTACTATTATAACTACTATTATTACTACCATTTCTGTTATTAGACTTGCCATAATTTGTAAAGTATTCTTTTGTTACTTGTATTTCTATTTGGATTACTTTATTTAGGTTATCTAATATTCTCCACACCTCTTTGCAGCGAGCAAGATTGACATAGGAGGTGATCCCAATGAGCGAAAGGACTTTCGATTTGTAAAGTGGCTGTCACGTAATCGCAAGCTGCAGGGAATCCCACCATCTGCCTTCTATTCCCCAGAGCATGGTCAGATTGGAGAGAATTACATCCGCTTCTGTTTCATCAAGGTATGGAAGGAAGTTTGATTTCTGTTAATTTAGCAGCAAGCTTTGGTAAAGAGGAGGAGTTTGCATACCCCACTAGTAGGCCTAACAGCAGAAATTCCACAATATTGCCAGGTCATGAATTATCACCCAAAACACTAGTGTTATTTGCCTTAGCATTCCCAGGAAGCTCCACAACCCAAAGGCTTCAAATCAGTATGTTTTCTTTTTAGATAAAACTGACAGCTGCATAGTTAATTGAGATTATCCATATTTTTCCATCACCATAAAAAATATAACCTTATGAATCATTCTAAAAGGGTTTTAACATTTTCTGTTATCTCCTACAGATATTGGAGGAAACACACATACACTTAAAATATATATATATATATATATATATATATATATATATATATATATATATATATATATATATATATATCTGTGTGTGTGTGGGTGCATGCGTGCGTGCATGCATG